>NC_139953.1:24987287-25172287 GCF_963454915.1 Gymnoscopelus microlampas
CCATTTCACAAGCTTCCAAATGTGCTTTGAAAATAGCAGATCTACAAGCTCGCAAGGCCTTGTGAGCTTGTAGATCGGCTATTTTCAAATAGCTTAAGTATACATAGATAGGGCTGAAGTGGTTACTGCATGTTTTGTAATAATAATCAAAAATCTACTAAGTAACTTTAAGTTTTCAAATAATTGTAGTGGAGTAAAAGTACAATATTTGACGCTGAGATGTAGTGGAGTAGAAGTAAAGTACTGAAAATTGGAAATTCCTCAAATGTGTACTTAAGTACAGTACTTGAGTAAATGTACTTAAACCACTGTTCATAACGCATATTAACCACTCGAGTGTTGACAGCTGATAGTTATCAGCTCTCCCTTCGTTCCGAGTTGACTATCAACCAACCAGGATGTGCATGTTCTTTCTTAAGAACGAACTGTACTGTCAAATGTGCTCCGTTTGCATCCACGGTACACAAAAGTGTAATTGGTGACAGGTCATTTGTTGACAACTTGTTTATTACGTCGGCTGACAGTTACATTAATTGTCTTATTAGGCAGATTTACGTGCAGTGTCTGGGACATAAATTGTCATGGCTGGCAAAGGGATGTTTCACCCTTTCCATTTCTGTTGCTGAGTTCTGGGTTCATTTCAGTTTTCACCTGTCATATTATATATTTATGTGGATGTTAGTCTGTTTTTAATCAATGATCTTTATGTGTTGGTAGACAGTGTGAAGGCTTGTATGCAAGTGTGGTGCATTCCTAAAAATGTAATACGCTACTTGCTCAAAGCCCAGGTCATGCTACAGTGAGCCTCTGCTGTGGCCTCGCTGCCCAGTCTGGAGCTGAGTTCCCACACAAAAGAGGCTCTGTGTGAATCATTCAAGCAGGCCTCCTCTCTCCTGGGAGGAGGCCCTCACTGTGAATGTGATCCTTACACTGTGCCACGGCAGCAAAGAACACACCTTTTGACATAAAAAAAAGCTTAGGTTTCTGCTCAGGTGGGTTAGGAAGTTAGGAACCATATATACTCGGGTCTGGACTCATGAGATTGCCAGACTGTTGCTCCGGGGAGAGCTTATGGAGGCCTGATGACATTGTGACGCCTGACGCTCACTACTACAAATGTTGGGGGAAAAGCAGATTAATAGACCAGTGGTTTTCAACCTTTTTCATGCCAAGGACCCCTAAATCGATATACATTTGGCCACGGACAGACCCCCATCGGAAAATGTTTTGTGCCAGGGACCCCCAGAAGCAAAGATTTGAGTAAAAAATGTCGCTTTAAAAATATATATATATTCAAAGATATGCACACATTTTCAAGATTGTTCTAAAATAGCAGATCTACAAGCTCATAGCGCGGCACTCTATGAGCATGTATATCTGCTATTTTTGAATAGCCAAAGCTAAGTGGTTAAAATGAACGCTATGTTAGCTAACTAATTTCACTGGGGACCACCTGGTACCCCCCCCCCCCCCCCCCAAGGACCACTGGTGGTCCCCGGACCACTGGTTGAGAACCACTGTATTATACTAATCTATTGTTTGCATCCAGGTCACTTCATGATTCTTGTCAGTTTGTTACAGTCAACTTAAGATGCAGTTTTGTCCCTCCACCACCCATGGCCTACCATCATCATTTAGTAAAACTTTGTTAACTAGTCTGGGCTGTGGTTCTCAACTGCTTAACCACTTTAGCAACTCTAGCATCCCTACTCTGGGGCAAATGTTCGCCAAAAACAGTAGATATAGCACGACGCGTTGTGAGCTTGAAGTTTGCTATTTTTTGGTGTAGAGTGAAAAGAAATAGAGGACCAAGTACAGTGCCAACTCCGTTTTACTAAGTATAGAGGGTGTGTTAAAGTGGTTAAAACTTAACTCTGTGACCTGACTTGCAAGTTAAGTACATTTGCTCCCTTTTCAAGTTGTTCTTTGTCTATGATCCTGACCTTTCACGACTCCCTTTGGGTTGGGAAACACTACCCGGGTATAGTGTTTCATGTCTTACCACAGAACCCAGGGGTAGTAGCTGTAAGTAACCTGGTTTCTTTTTTAATGTGTTGTACTGTATAGTAGTTTAAATCATACATGCCAACTGGCAGCCCGGGGGCCAATTGTGGCCCCACCTTCATTAATGGGTCAATATCCGAATGCTGATATATTATTGATTTCAGCTGTTCCAATTCCAAACATGCAAATTTACATGACATGTGTATTTGTCTTTAAGTTCATGAAGTAAACAGACTGGTTTCGACAAACAGTGTCTTCCTCAGGGTGCGGCTGTAGACACGCCCTGAGAAAGACATTGTTTGTCGAAACCGGTCGGTGTCTTGTGGCATTTTATTGTTTTTAATATGTTGTAGCCCTGTCGTCATATTAAAGGCTTTTAAATAAGTCCTTTAACTAAGTCCTTGCTTGTGTGTGCTTGGCGTTTGCCCATTTGATGGGACCCCTCTTCATCTATGATCCTGTTTTGACTTGGTGAGCACCTCATAACCTCCTGGAGTCGTCACCCGGTGAACTCTTAAGAGGCACTCGGCTCGCCTTTGTTCTTATTACTAAATGCACTGAAACAAATAAATAAAATGTTACACTGAATAATAATTGTTAATATCCCTTTATTATTACATTTGTAACTATCATGGGTTATTTGAGTGATGGGGCTTACAGTATACTACTGGTGTGAGTGCAGATACGCAATGTGGCCCCCTGGAGTGAGAGTGAGAAATTTAGTCGTCCTCTCCATCATCAAAGTTGCCCACCCTGGTTTAAACTGATATTGCCTGGCCGATGTATTAGGCTGATATTTGCATCTGTGGACCTTATTGGTAGTCGAGGGCGTCATGTTGCCGATATGTCAGACCAATGTGTTTTTTTGACACTGACATCAGAAAATAGCCTTTATATTTTGGTCAGTGTACATTTAGTACAGCAGTAGTGTTTATTTCGATTTTTGTATTCTTGAAATGGTCAGCAATTGAATGATGTTCAACATACAGTACTGAATGATAGATAACGCAACATAAAGTATGCTATTGATTTAGGTTGCGCAATATATCAATATTATATTGATATCGAGATATGAGTCAAGACTAGATATTGTCTGGTATCTTGGATATCATATATTTTTTCTATCATCATAATACAAAAGTATCGTCACTGTATTGATATCGAAGTATTTGGTAAAAAAATCTGTGATATTTGGTCTTGTTTCACAACAGCCCTACTATTGATGGTTATTTAGACATTTGAGTTAATTTTTATTTATTCCTTATTTGCTCATTGTTCATTTCTGGTTGACATCATTAGATGCCTGAAGAAGGTCATCAGTGACCGAAACGTTGCTTCTTCCAATAAATCTGCTCCTGTGCAGTTCGGCAGTGTGCGGGCGTATTCCTTTTTGTTATGGTTGACATCATTCAAAATGTTAGGCTAATATAATAATATAGTCATGTTAAATATTCTTTAATAAACGTTATTTGTTTATACTAAGGTACTCGGAAGGCTGGCTTCTTTAGTCATATCGGTGCACATAGTCAACACAGAAAAGTTACATTCATTCCAGCTCAGAAATTCACTATATCACGCCAATAGTAGAGGTTAAACTCATCAATTATCGGTCTCAAAGACCCCATATTGGTATTGATTGGTCTAATTTGTGTTTTTTTGCAGGGTTTGGCCTGGGCTGGTGCTGCTCTTCCTTCCTTCTGCTGTGGCCAGCGAGCAGTTGTCGCTACTGGACGGTTGGCACGATGTCTGGCTCTTCCGTTTCTTCGTCAACATGCTGGGATATTCCACCATCATCATCCCTGGCTTTCTACTCATTAGCTACTTCAAGCGCATCAATTATGTAGAGACAGGTGTGTAAACAATGATAATTCCCTAAAAATAAATATAGTTACTTTGGGAATTCAACCTTTTTTCTTTTACTTACTGCTAAAGGAAGAGTGGTGTGCAACCCACCAAAACTCATCTCCAATTAGGATTGTCAAAGTCAAGTTCTGCAAATAGGCTAATGCCCCAATTCCACTGGGCATGGAAGCATTGTGGAGCGTAAGCAACGAGGCAGCCGCTTCTGTTCCGTATCCACTCTAAATGCGTGTGGTTCCACCAGAAGCATATCTGATGTGTAAATAAAAGCGCTTGCACACAGCCACTTCTGAAACACTCCCAGTGAGGGTTGAAGTTGCGCGCCTGACATTCCAAAATTGAGTCGCTTACATGACTTCCTTCTTACAGTATGCGCCCAGTGGAGTTGAGGCATCAGGGTAACTTGACAAAAGAACTATCGATGGCACACACTAGTGATGCGCGGGTCAGGTTTTTTCATAATCCGCCCCGCCACGAAGCGCAACCCGCCCCAACCCATCCCGCAAAACAAGATATAAATTAACGACCCGGCCCGGTCCGCACCCGCAAAAACAAAAAGTAGCCTACCGACCGGCTTTTCAACACACTGGCAACGTCAAGTCCGTCCATTCAATCGCTTTTGAGAGAGAGAGAGAGAGGGGGAGAGGTAGGGAGAGGGCGGGACAGTTTTTATAATTGTGTAATGAGAGAACATTAAACGATAGCGTAGATAGATACAGTGAGTGTCCTACTACTACAACATAAGGGACATTCAAATAAATAATTGATCAAATAAGCAACACATTGAACACAAGCTCATGATTCTAGGAGGAGAAACGGGAGAGCAGGAGAGAGGGAGTGAGAGAGACAAAACAGGAGAGAGAGAAGGTACCGCAATGCTTTTTCTATTCTTTTCTTTTTCATGTGTTGTCTGAAATCTTGACCCGTCTGAACCACGGGACCTGCGGGCAACGGGTCGGCCTGCGCATCACTAGCACCTAAACCTTTTCAAAACGTTTTCCTTATTTGTAGTACTATCTGTTACCACCATGTTGAAGTTTCAATTCTAAGTTCATTTATCTTTTTATTTTTCTACTCCTTGCAGGCCGAGGTGTTTGCTACCCTCTCATAAAAGCTTGTGTGTTTGGCGGAGAAACTAAGACTGGTCTGTTGGATGACGTGTCGATAGCACAGAGGCTCGAGGCCGACTCTGGATCAACAGTTCGACAGGCCGTAAAGTTAATAGTCTGTGCTGTAGGTCTTCAGGTGGGTTTATTGATTGATTTTATTGACAAAAATGCATATGCATTATATATTTGTACATACTGTATGTGTCAAAAGGATAAAACAAAACAGCTTGAGAGCGTATTACTATTGTGGTCCTTTGAGTTCAAATTGTGTGTGTAAACTGATTGGAATAAACACATTCATACAATTCACCAGGTTTAATTCTAATAGCGGCATTCCTCACTTTGAGCTCAATGGACGGGGGCCATCTTTAATTATTATTAAGGGGTAAGGGTAGGGCTAGGCAATCGTGTTTAAAAATAGAGAATGTGACCCCGTCACATTCTATAGCCTAGCCTTACCCCTGGAGGGCTTGGAAGCCTGGTAAGAAAGTATGCCGGGGCGCCTGATGGAGGGGAAAGGAACTGGTTGGAATAACGTGTTCCTTCCGCGCGGTACGTCCTACCGGGGAAACTCCCCCCTGTCATGTGACAAGAAGGTCAGTTGGCGCTCATGCCAGCTCGGCCCTGGGCTCCCTAGGCTGGCGGGGGGAGTGTAGCGCCCAGGATCACTTAGAAAATTGGCACCGGGTGAAAAAGGGTTTAAAAAAAAGCTATGCATTTACATTGTTGCTGCACTCGATTATTACACAATTTTGAGTACATCTTGACACCTGAAGTGTGCCTCCAGTTCATTTGTTTGATTGATTGATTGAATACATTATTAGGGGCGGCCATAGCTGAGTGGTTAGTGAGCCCGCGGCCCTGGTTGCCCCAGGTTCGATTCCAGGCCAGGCCAGGCCAGCATGTGTGTCGATGAAATGAAATTTGTCCCTGAGCAAGACTCTTAACCCCTAATTGCTCACAGGTTCTCATTGGAAACAAGACCGCAAGGACTTTCATGAACGACCTGTTAAAAGAAATGATCCTTATCCTTATCATAAATGTAAACAGCGCGAGGTACAGTCAGACATTAAGGTTAAAAGGATAACACCAAAAAGTCCTGGGGACTTGTTTCCATTGTGGTCCTACTGTATGTATTCAATTCATCAACATGGCAAAAAAACACAATAATACATGTCATCAACAATCAAAACACTATATGAACAAAGGAGAAAAAGGAAAACGGCAGCAGAGAATGACACCTCCTTCCTATGGGAATTTGCATTTACCTCCCCCAGTGGTCTCCTGATAGATGATTTTTCAGGCCAGTTTTGAAAGAAACCAGTGATTTACATCTTGTAATGGATGGTGTCAGGGCATTCCACATTTTGGTGGCAGAGTAGTAGAATGAGAAGTTTCCCATGTTTGTTCTATATTTGGGTAGCACCAGATCGCTGTCGCTCCCTCTAGTATTGTGGCTATGGGTGTCACGTGTGGGTGTCACATTTATTAAAGAATGTTGACCTTGCTGCACAGTGGAATGGAAATGTTTTCTCCTCCTGTACACGCAACATATTTACGGCAGTCAAGCAAAAGCACAGCAATAAACGATCACATCACAAAGTGATGATCTCTGATGATTGTATATACAAAATACAAAGTAAAAAAAAAAATGAATGCACACTAATGTCTTGATTTTATACATGCGATATGCCTCTCAGTAGTGTTGTGCTTAAGAGTGTTCGATGTTTTCTTAGCTATCCTGCAATCAAATCCCTCTAGGTTCTTCCTCTTTTGCCTCTCTTACATTTGTCTATCTCTCAGCATTGTATAAACAACCACCCACTTTCATTGCCCAGGATATATACCATTTATTGACTACCATGAAACTCCTCTCTACAACTCTCGTCTCTTTCTAGGTATCGTACCTAACATGGGGGGTCCTCCAGGAGAGGGTTATGACGCGGTCATACGGAGCCGGAGCCACCGCGGCTGCTGAAGACGACGGCGAGAAGTTCAAGGACTCCCAGTTCTTGGTGTTCATGAACCGCATCCTTGCCCTGACCGTGTCGGGGCTGTGGTGCGTTCTGTTCAAGCAGCCGCGGCACGGTGCACCTATGTACAAGTACTCATTTGCCTCGCTCTCCAACATACTGAGCAGCTGGTGCCAGTACGAGGCCCTCAAGTACATCAGCTTCCCCACCCAGGTCCTCGCCAAGGCCTCCAAGGTCATCCCCGTCATGCTGATGGGCAAGATCGTCTCCCATAAGAGCTACGAGTACTGGGAGTACTTCACAGCCGCGCTGATCTCTGTGGGCGTTAGCATGTTCCTGTTGACCAGCACAGCCAACAGCCACCCCGCCAACGTTACCACCTTAAGTGGCATCATCATCCTCGTTGGCTACATCGTCTTCGACAGTTTCACGTCCAACTGGCAGGACAACCTTTTCAAGTACAAGATGTCGGCAGTGCAGATGATGTTTGGCGTTAACCTGTTCTCCTGCCTATTTACTGTGGGCTCGCTGCTGGAGACAGGCGCCCTCTTCGACGCTCTGGGTTTTATGTCACGCCACTCTGAGTTTGCCTTCCATGCCGTGCTGCTGTCGGTGTGCTCAGCATGCGGCCAGCTCTTCATCTTCTACACCATCAACCAGTTCGGTGCCGCCGTCTTCACCATCATCATGACACTGCGGCAAGCCATTGCCATCTTGCTGTCCTGCTTCCTCTACGGGCACGCTGTCACGCTGACAGGTGGCCTGGGTATTGGTGTGGTGTTCCTGTCACTCTTCCTGCGGGTGTACGCACGCAGCCGCGTGAAGACAGGCCGAAGGTCGGCACAGCCGCCGGTGCAGAAAGTGTAGCGGGGAACTGATAGAGACTGGAATACAACCGGGAACTGATGCCCACGTTTTCTGTGGTGCTTTTCTTGTCTACTTTTTGTGTGTGTGGTACGGTTGAGTTTTTTTGCCATGGGTTTCTATTTTCTTTATCAAAAAGGTACAGAAAGGGATTCTGAATTTTGGTTTCACACCAAGACACCCTCCAGGTAACATGGGATTTTTCTAATCAGCAATTACAGGAATTTTGATTCCCTGTAATAAAATATATATACTATATATATATATATATATATATATATATATATATATATATATATATATATATATATATATATATATATATATGTGTATATATATATATATATATATATATATGTGTGTGTATATATATATAGATATATATATAGATATATATATAGATAGATATGTGAGCTCTGTACTGCAAACTGCAACTTCCCCTTACGGCCTGTAAATTATTTTGAATTTACCACCATACTTGGCTTTTGAAGCCACTTAAAACCTACTGTGACAAGATGTCTGTGAATTTTAAGGGATATTGATGGAGCCAGAATTCCACGAGCAGTGTTCTGCTTTGAAGCATTTTTGTCGATGTATACAGCCTTGTTGAACAATAATGCAAAATTGAACTTTTCAAACTTTTCAACATTGCATGATAGTGTAAAGTGACACATCAGGTTTTGCTGACTAACAACAGTGTTTTTCTGAATCCTTTGTTGCTACTCCCTCATCAACTGAAGCAGGTTACTGGGAGCAAGTTGATTCTGCCAGGGAATGGGAATTTCCCCTCACTGCAAAGAATTAACAAGCAAACCCAATACAATATTTGGTAACATTTTGTTACACCATCAAATCGTTTGAGCAACTCTTGTGCCCCACCACTAAGATTAATTATTTACTACAGGTCTTAAAACATCTATACAGTTTAATAAGTGCACTACTATTGTTATCGTTCCCAATTAATGACTAACGGCACTAAACACAGTTATGACGAGTAAAAGCTTGTCAAGATTTAATTACGTTCACAGCCACACGTGTCATGTCAAGTCATCTCGAGCACAACTCAGTTTCAAAACATAAAAGATATTTCACACAAATGTCACATGAATGAATGTGTATATTTATTTCCGTGCATTAATTTTGAAGCATTTGTTTGATTACATTAAATGGCCACAGTCATTTTCAGTATTTAAACAGATGTCCACTCCCTCTGTACACATTAAACAAAGACTGCAGTTCCTCTTCTATGTTGTTTTCCACAGTACTCTGGTGGAAAAGTAAATAATCTGATATCTCTGTGTTAACTTTGTCACAATTCATCAGGTTGTCTGGGAGACTAATCTCCTGATTTCAGCCTCATCAAATGGCAAGCTAACTTTTGAGCACATGGTCCACATAGTACTGATAGTACTGTTTTCATCATCATTAAAAGGTACATTTACATCATTATGATGCCTTTTTTGTCTGCAATACAACAACATATACTGTATACGATGACTATAATGTCTTATAAATAACTTGCTGTCTGTCATGACATTTGAAATTGTGTTTTTGCACTGATGGAACCAAATGCTGCAGCAAGTAAATTAATGTGGCATTACCAGCCTTCTTGTCATCAAAGCCAAAAGAAATACAGAAATTTCATTAGGCATCTTGATTATATAATTGCCCTCAGTGGCATGCAAATGAGTTTTGTTCCATTCAGTCTTCAAAACTGATCCATGTTTTCATTTAAACCTCAAACGTCAATATACCGTATACCATAAAGACATATTCTTTCTTAAAATTCTCATGTCCATTAAGTGCTTTGAAAAATACTGCTATCCTGTCCACTTTTGCTCTTTGATGTGAATGTTTGTAAGAGGACTGAATGGGTGATGTTGATGCCTTAAGTGGTATCTTAAGAATGTTATATAGCTTTGCGTGAGAGGGGTTAACAGAATGCATATATGGAAATGCAATGTAACTGGTACTTTGTTTTTGTTTTTATCATTGTAGTATTTCCTCTAGTAAACACTTATTAATGAAATACATTAAATTAACTTAAATTAACTCAAGCGGTTTGATTTTATTCATTTACTTGTGTACTCTATATTTCACTAGGGCGATTTCAACATCAGACTGAGCATTATGTTTCGCCTGTGATGTGTTTGTGGTCTTTTTTTTCACCCTAACAGTTCTCAGCGGGGAACTTCCCCGTACCTCTCATTTCAGAACGTCCTACAGCCCATCTGGTCTCTGCGTGGCATGTCATGACGCCAGAGTTCCTTAGTCCTCTTTTCAATAATAGAGAGAGGTGGGGGTTAAAGGAGGCTGCAGAGGCAACCCTCCGCTTTCTGCCCGAGAAAACCAGTCACTCTGGGTTCTCAGTCTGACTGGGAGGATGTCAGAGGTTAACAGCTGAACCCCTATTTGTTTCTTTGGTTCTTTATTTTTCCCAGGTTTAATTAGCAATGCTACACTCACACCTGGGAACTGGTTGCCACTAAATGGCCATCCTGGAAAGGACAGAAACCCCTCCAGAACGACCACGGACAAGACTACCTAACCTATAACCACATAAAACCCATGCCTAAAATGGACCATTCTGACAGAACCTAAACTAGAATAGTCCATTAAAGCCTTGCCTAAAAGTTACTTCATTTCATCAATTGAACTCAATGGAGTACTTCTGTCCTTTCTAGGGTGGCCATCTAGTGACAACCCTGGGAACTGCCCAGTAGACTACTTCTGTGGTTCGAACCCCCCACCAACACACACACTCACACTCTCTCTCTCTCTCACTCACTCACTCACTCACTCACTAAGCATGTGCGGTGGCATCTTGCTCAAGGGCACAGTGGTTTTGGAGTTATTGCAGATTTGTTCACTCATTCACTCTTAACATGTGTTTAAACCCTCAGCTTTCTGCTTTTCAAGCCTGCTCTTCCAAGTTTCAGGTCACTGCTACAATGTTGTTGTTTTATGCTGTGCAAGTGGAACATTCTAGAAAAATAATCTACAGTATTTCATACGTTAATCATAAAGGTTATCATTTCAGTGGGTTGTGCCCTTTTGTCCTTGTAGTATTCTGTGTCTCTTTTATCTGTAGATCTAGTTTCCTCTCCATATACTGTGGGTGGTATCCTGTTCCTGTCTGTAGTATCTATTCTACGAGGTACTGTATTAACATTAGATCTAAGACTTTTTGCAGCCATGTGGTGCATTGTTGGAGGTACATACACCTTAGCCTACTGATCCACCATGAAGACTGCAAGCAATAACTTTGACACTCAGTCCTGGGTGGAAAACAAGACAGCCCATCAGAAAATTACACAATAGAGTGAACAATTCCACAGGAAGCCTTTTGTTAAATTAAGGGCCAGACAGATATGACACACATTATAACATTGTGTAATCTGCCCTACAAAAGGTTCATAATGTGAACTATTAAAAAATGTTTAACAGACTTTTATCTCATACCTGTCCCTCACCTGTCATCTATAGAGTATACAGTACAGACCACCAGCTGATAACCGTCAAAAAGGCTGAACATGTTAATCCAGGTGAGAGATTCTGTATTTAAATGTTCAAACCATGAACGATAGTGTGGGAATGGCATCTTTAAGCCTTGGAGACAAATGAGTGTTGACTGTGCAAAACTAGGTGCAACATTTGTACAGTCATTGTTGTTCCTCTGTGGCAGAGGTGCCAAAATGGCAATCTAGTCTGTCTGAATGACACGTCTGAAGTCCCCAACTATCAGTTTGACTAGAGCCAGTGTAATCATGTGGGCAGGAGGGAGAGACTCCCACACGTGTGTACATATTTTACTCTTTTTCTTATGAGAACAGAAAAGCTTTGCCACCCCCTCAAATTTGCGCAAGTCACATGACTTAGAGTAAAAAGCCTAGCCTTTTCTGCTGAGGATGTGCCTTTTGATATCTTGCCACGGTAAACAGTTGCTTGTAAATTATGTCCGTTTACATGGGAATTCAGCTGTAACACACATTGCGACTGATTTGAACAAATTAGAAGATTAGAATGCAAATAACTGTACCTTTGAGGTCTTTTCAGGTAGTAGTGGCAATATACTGTAATTGCCTTCTATGTATAAAGTGCCCAAGCTAAACAGGCAATACATTATAAATGCAACTGGTAACATTGTGCTTTGACAGAATAATCTTAAAGCCCTTTTTGTGCAATTCCTTTGGAAGGAAAGTGGAACCAATTTATAGTAAGTCATATAGACCCCTTAACAGACGACGTCATACTGGCTGCGTGCAGCCAGTATGCGCGCAACGAAACCCATTATATCAGGTCTCGTTAGGACGCGTCTCACTAGCCAACACACACAAGAGGGGGTTGGGGTGTGCTGAAACCAGTGCACCCCGAAACAGGTTGGGAATTGATTGCGTGAAACAATCACCTGTGCGTCCAGGCTCAATGTTAGTAAACAAATAATTGGTCTATTCAGTTGCAGCCTTCTAGGCACAAAAGCAACAGATCTGATTTAGTCGAGTAATGCAACTACTAGATTTCTACTGGTGGTGTGACGAGGCCTCCTAGTGGTTACCAGAGTTAAAGTTATTTTATCAAAACCAGTTGTGTGAACCAATACCCCAAATAACTTGTCTTTAGGGTGCAATATACTACTAGAAAAGAAATCCATCTACACTAGTCTCAAGTAAAACATTTCCAGTTCAGTTCTGATGTGGCTACCAAAAATGTACTCAGGCCACAGCTGATAAAACAGGGTTTACTTCCCTCTTCTGTTATGACATCATGTTCCAGGTTTATGCAGTCAAAACTAAAAAAAAAGTAGACAGTACAACATACAAGGTTTAGGTATTACATCTTTTAATTTTTCGCAGAACAAAAAAATCTTATACAGACAAGCCTGAACTCAGGCAACAGAACCTTGCAGTCCACTCCATGCAGCGTGCAATGTGGCACATGAGCAGAACCCAGCAGAACCCTCAGGACAGTCTGATAATGGAATGTTCCATTCCCCATGTTCACATCTACCAGTCCCAACATTTTACATTGTGCAACAGGGTACTTTAGGAAATGCGTTGGTCACCATGAACTTGTTTTTAAGTAATATACAGCAAAAATCAAAACTGTTTTTCTAAATCTTGCAGAGTAAAGCTCTAGACAAGAGAGCAAACACTGGTCCACTGGACGACATGAGTTGTACAATATTTTTCTTTTTAAAACCAATAACATAAGATTCCCCCTGGGTTTTACAGGGAAAATAAACCGGTACAATTGGAAAAAGGTTAGGCTAAGGGGCTGAGGTGGAGCTTAATCCACTTCTTCCATACGAGAGGCATCATCATCGTCACCCTCTAGCGGTGGGATCACATCTGGTGCGGCTGCAGAACTGGCCTCCTCCACTGGCACATCATCGTCGTCGATACCTACAGGTTACGAATGGGAGAAATCGTATGCATTGATTAGGAAAGAACACGTCTCCATTATGTCTATAAATTCCAGGAATATCTGCACATCTGGTTCGGTCTCTCAATATGCCCAAATATGGAGATGACTGGCATCATAACACCAACGTCACAGATGACCGATATCAGACTTCCCCAGTGAAGCAGTGCTTACCCAGGCCAAGCTTGATCATCCTGTAGATGCGGTTGGAGTGTGTCTGAGGGTCGTCCAGGGAGAAGCCTGATGACAGCAGGGCGGTCTCAAACAGCAGGATGACCAGGTCTTTGACAGCCTTGTCATTCTTGTCGACGTCGGCCTTCTGCCTGAGGGTCTCCACGATGGGGTGGTCTGGGTTGATCTCCAAGTGCTTCTTGGCCATCATGTAGCCCATGGTGGAGTTGTCTCTAAGTGCCTGGGCCTTCATGATCCTCTCCATGTTTGCTGTCCAGCCGTAGGTGCTGGTCACAATGCAGCAAGGGGACGAAACCAGTCTGTTGGACACTGTCACCTGGGAGAACAAGGCGAGACGTTTACAAGAGAGAATAAACTTGTGCTCTAGATTATCTTTTGTACCGACCAAAATGTTTGTAAGTCAAGCAGATACGGGCAAGTTAATCATGCTGGTCGGCGATGTTAGATCTCAAGCATGATTAAATTAACAAAAAGCCACATGCTTGTATACTTTGGCTGGGCGATAGTTTGAATTAGCCAATTCTGCTCTCAACTTCAGGAGTCCAATACAAAAAAAAAAAAATAATTATTCATTTATGTAGAGCTGCAACTATTGATATAGATTATTCTATCGATTACTTTTTCGATTATTGAGAACCGCAGGTTATCTTCTATTCTTCATATAAATCAATTAACCACTTATTTTACACATGCAAAAATAATGACAATATATTAACAAGCTCACAATGAAGCAAGACACATTGTGAGTTTAGAGATTGGCTATGTTCACTACTTTTTTAAACTTAATCTGTAAATGACATGACACCCCCAAAATAGGAATAGATTCTTAATCGATTTTATTCAATTATCGATTTTTAAAAATGTATAATCCATTAGTTCATTTAACTGTTGCACTCCCATATTTCTGCAAAAACGGACTTTTAATTAATTTTCACCAATTACTTTGTGGGATCGTGTTAAGCCATTTGTTTTGCTCAACCTGCTGACAACTCACCAGATGCAAGTTTAAACAAAAACACTCCACACATTTTGTTAGACTGTCATGACAAACCATACAATCTCACTTGCACAATTTCTTGTCTTCTAGCACTTTGCTACATGTATCACACACACAACTTCCTGGGAACAAACTAGTCACAGCACGATTGCCTCTCACAAACCCAAGGTATAGCCAGGTAGCCAGGGCACGCGCACACACCATTCATTGGAGTCTATATAAGGGGCTGCTCAAGGCTACATCAACAACTCACCCATATAATTTTAGCTTAGGATGAATTAGGGCACCTGTTACCAAAAGAACAATTAAAAAAACACTTTAAACTGCAGTACTCAATTCTGAGAACCAGACCGAGAAAAGAAAAATGGAACAAGTAATCAAAGCTCAAAAATGTATGGCTTCTCGCGCGATCACCAACCTTCTCCACTTTCTTGTCGAGGATCTCCTTCATGAGTTTGCAGAGGTTCTCAAACTTGGTCTTGTCCTCTTCCATTTTCTTCTTCTCCTCCTCGTCCTCAGGGAGCTCAAGCCCCTCCTTGGTGACAGAGACCAGGGTCTTGCCGTCAAACTCCTTGAGCTGCTGGACACAGTACTCGTCGATGGGTTCCGTCATGTACAACACCTCAAAGCCACGTTTGCGCACACGCTCCACAAAGGCAGAGTTGGCCACCTGGTCCTTGCTCTCACCTTGAGGTAGAAAATAAATAATTAACGACCAAGTTTACAAAGAAGAATGTATTCTTAATACATGTCAAGTTTCTTGTGTTCAGGAAAGTCCAGCTGAAAAACAATGTTTATATCAAAGCTGACCAAAAGGCAAAGACTAACCAGTGATGTAATAGATAGACTTCTGGTTTTCCCTCATGCGACTGAGGTACTCTGAGAGGGATGACATCTCGTCACCAGACTGGGAGGTATGGTAGCGTAGTAGCTCAGATAGCTTCTTACGGTTCTGAGAGTCCTCATGGATGCCCAGCTAAGGAGAAAATGATGATGAGTACACAGGAACAGTGATGCACCACATGCAAAAGTTTTTAGGCCAAGAATTTTCTCGAGTTGGAAACTTGGAATCCATTTGATGACCGAAGCCAGGGGCGATATGGGAAGATGTCAACTACAGATACATTTTACACAAACATCATCTCATCAATATGCCGATTACCCTAATATATTACCTTCAGATTTTTAGAGAAGCCATCGTAGAATTTCTTGTAGTTCTCCTTGTCCTCAGCCAGCTCAGCAAAGAGCTCCAGGCATTTCTTGACGATGTTCTTGCGGATCACCTTGAGGATCTTGCTCTGTTGTAGCATCTCTCTGGAGATGTTGAGGGGCAGGTCTTCAGAATCCACCACACCACGGACAAAGTCTGGAGTGGAGAATACCACAAAGCTCATTACACCAAACAAAAACACATAGGCTGCATTTCGGTGCATTTCTGTGCCCAAATGTGACAAGAGGGACCACCAATTGTTTTAAAAAACAGAATAATTTGTTTTGCACCCTTACATTTTTCTTTCACGTCACCCCAGGTTTTTTTTTAGAGATCGATCTTTCCAGTATATAATCCACTTACTCAGGTACTCTGGAATGAGCTCTTCACAGCTGTCCATGATGAACACCCTCCTGACGTACAGCTTGATGTTGTTCTTCTTTTTCTTGTTCTCAAAGAGGTCAAATGGTGCACGGCGGGGAATGAACAGCAGGGCTCGGAACTCCAGCTGGCCCTCCACAGAGAAGTGCTAAAGGCAGATGAAATATTAGTCAACCATAAAGATAAAGTATAATAAAAAGAAACACACACAATCAACAAACTGGCCTGTAAGAAATTACCTTGACAGCCAGGTGGTCCTCCCAGTCATTGGTCAGACTCTTGTAGAACTCTCCGTATTCCTCGTTGGTGATGTCGTCAGGGTTCCGGGTCCAGATGGGCTTGGTCTTGTTCAGCTCCTCCTGGTCGATGTACTTCTCCTTGATCTTCTTTTTCTTCTTCTTGTCCTTGTCCTTCGAGTCCTCCTCATCGTCTGAGCCTACATCCTCGATCTTGGGCTTGTCCTCGCCGTCTTCCTTCTCTTCCTTCTCAGCCTTCTCCTCCTTCTCCTCCTCAGCCTCGTCGTCGCTGATCTCCTTATCGCGCTCCTTCTCCACCTGCACGGCAACAAGTGAGGAGACATTCAACTTCTCATCTGTATTGCATTTCATATGGGAAGTGTTCTGTTGCTGCCAAACATTAGCACATCATTGTTTGTGCCATTCAGTCAGATACTCACAAACAAGGTGATGGGGTAACCAATGAACTGAGAGTGCTTCTTGACAACCTCCTTGATCTTCTTCTCCTCTACATACTCCGTCTGGTCGTCCTTCAGGTGCAGGATCACTTTGGTTCCACGGCCCATGGGCTCACCTGAGAACAGAGTTGAAAACCACTGTGAGCACACACGCATTCAATGCTACCCACCAATGGATAAGCTCTTCCCACACCTCCTAGAGGGCATTTACATGAGCAAACTGTCCCGACGCCTTGCAGTATGTGATAAAACCAGTTATGCAAAATAATATAGATGCCTTTAGTTGTTGTGGTATTTGTCATGGTATATTTGCATACAAGTGAAAAATGTTCTCTGCATTTATTGGGCTGTGGGCACCATTAATACAGCACCTGGGTGTCGTGCTCATGGACACTTCAACACACAGATTTGGTGTACGGAGGGTGAACCAGGAACCTTATGGTTCCCAGACAGCCTCTACACCCATTCGTATATCAAGTACTTAACACCTATAAACAGAAATTATTCCTAATTTTATAGCATGCCCCACCAATAGAGGGGTTGTCTGTGTCCAGAGCTTATCTTGCCAACTGCTGGACCTTGCAATACTGATGTCAGGCTGGTCTCAAAGTACTCTGATAACAGTACTGCACTAGTTTCTTATAATGAATTAATATAATTTACTTCCTTGGCCTACAGGCAGCATGCACAAGAAACTTGGCACTGGTCGGTCCAGAGTAGTTTGTGAGATTAGCCGCAGACAAATTCCCTTTTAGATGGCTTGCCCTCTAAAGTGCCAAGCTGTAAAAAGAAACTGAGCATACAATATACGTACCGGTGTCAACCTTGACTGTAAATGAGCCCCCGGCAGAGGATTCCCAGATATACTGTTCGTCATCATTGTGCTTAGTGATGACGGTCACCTTCTCGGCCACCAGGTAAGCAGAGTAGAAACCCACACCAAACTGACCAATCATGGAGATGTCAGCTCCAGCCTAGAAGAGACAAAAATATCATCGTTCTCCAGTGAATAACACTTTATTGCAGACTATGGTCTTGTCATGTTATGATGATGCATAATCTTAAGTTTTACTGCACTGCATATTCTATACTAGGTTTTTAGTTACTGCAAATCAATCAATTGCCTTCTGGGATTATGGCCCTTTTGCAACTCTGATGTACCTGTAGGGCCTCCATGAAGGCCTTGGTGCCAGATTTTGCGATGGTACCCAGGTTGTTGATCAGGTCAGCTTTGGTCATGCCAATACCGGTGTCAATGAGGGTCAGCGTACGCTCGACTGTGTTGGGGATTACGTCGATCTTTAGGTCCTTGCCATTGTCCATCTTGCTGGGGTCTGTAAGACTTTCATAGCGAATTTTGTCCAAAGCCTAAAAAGACAATCCAAATTGGGTCAAATGTTTTAAAAATGCATTGCTGCTTTATGACGTTTTCCAGTGCATGATATTGAGCGGTGCGGTTTTCCAGTGCATGATATTGATCTGTGCATTACAAAAATTAGTATTAACAGCTGACCTTGCCAATCCCTACATTGGCTAAAATACACAGGTGTGTTGAGGAAAAATACAATACTTACATCAGAGGCATTGGAAATCAGCTCCCTAAGGAAGATCTCCTTGTTGGAATAGAAGGTATTAATAATCAGGGACATGAGCTGAGCGATCTCTGCCTGGAAGGCAAAGGTCTCAGCCTCCTCCTCTTGGCGCATTTCTTCAGGCATCTAAATTCAAAAGGCAATGATTTAGTTAAAAAAAATGAACAAGATCTAAAAAATACAAAAACGTTTATTGACCCACTGATATAGGCTGTGAATTATTAATATATGGCGATCAATCCCAGATTGACGGGAAATAATAAAAGACTGTTGAGTGAATTCCATGTTAGAAAATGGTTTGTATGTGAATAGTTCAAATCTGAACAGCATTGTTTTGTGTGGGATGAACAGAATCCTGCATCCATCCTACTGATTCTAAATGCACCCTTATCCACGCCCCGTTACGCAACCTTGGCTGCACTCCCATAAGCATCCACTATCGGCGGAAGTAAGCAACTGCTACCCAGTAACCAACATGGCGTCGTCTGTGCCGACGATGATACAGACAATGGATGCCGAAAGCACGTGTAGGGTCAGGGTCGGTGAGCAATATACAGAGTTATTCCTGGCAATAAGTACTGGTGCGGGTTCATCGACTAGCCCGTGCACACGAGGCGTACTCACGTCGGATTTATCTCGCTCTCGAAAAGTGTCAAACCGAAAACAGCAGATCTACAAGATCACGGCGTTGCATTGCACGACGCCGTGAGCTTGCAGATCAGCCACCTCGGCGAGCGACACCGTCGTACGACAGAGTATGAAGACACACAACGACTTTGTCCCGAGACTTGACGTTTTTAGTGCGATGAATATACATTATAATATGTAGTTATTGTACGTGTTACTACTCATACGACAGCATTATGTTCTGGTCATGAAGAACATGGCATTTTTACAGTCACGTTCATCAAAGCAGAAAACTGCGATGCTGACGGTACGACAAGGCCACATGTAATGATGGAGCAATAAGCAGCCTCCCTCTGGGGGCCGAGTGGTAAGAACAGATCCTGACCACAGTCTGGAACGGTGAGGATGCGATAAATATGGAGGTCAAATGTGCATTTCAGTGCTAAATGGGGGGGTAGTTAGTACTGTAAGTCACCCATCTCTCTGTCTTGCCGCAAGACAACACTGGCCTACTATGCAGATTGCGGCACCAGCCAATTCATAATGATTATGGTTGCCAAGTCACCCTTTGAAAGACAAATGTAATGGAAATTAAAGTATTATTTTGATGCTGTCGTCTAACACGATGCGGTCATTGTGACTGCCTGACTGTCGTGATGATCCCAAAACAGATTACCTCGTCCTGATTTATGGCAATAAAACGCACATATACGTAAATATTAAACGCGAACGGAAATGTCCTCTTTGCAAAGCCACACAATCGTCCACGTACCTTGTAAAACGTTCCGTTGACTAATCTTTATCTTGAATAAAACGCCACCAATTGATAGTCCCCTCTGCTCTCTGACGCAGGGAAATTGAAAGGGACTTCCTTTTAAAAGACGGATATCTTTATAGGCCGTGCGTTTTCAGTGTGCATATCCATCCGCGCGCATCCAAACACTGTTCCAGCGGTTTAAAGTAACTAAGTACATTTACTCAAGTACTGTGTAAGTGCAATTTTTAGTTTTTTTTGTTACTCTACTGGAGTATTTCCAATTTTCAGTACTTTTACTTCTACTCCACCTCAAAGGCAAATATTGTACTTTTACTCCACTACAATTATTTTAAAACTTAATACTAACTGGTTACTTTGTAGATTTTGATTATTACAAAACATACATTACCCACTTCAGCCCTATTTACTTCTCGGCCTTTTGAAAACAGCCGATCTACATCTCACAATGCATCCCAATGCGAGGCATTGTGGGCTTGTAAATCTGCTATTTTTTTCAAAAGATTTTTATACATTTGAAAACGTGTGAAATGGGACATTCTGCATAATGAGTACTTTCTACTTTTGGTACTTTCAGTATATTTTGAGACCAATACTTTAGTACTTAAACTCAAGTAAATATTGAATTCCGGACTTTTACTTGTAACGGAGTATTTCTACATTGCAGTATTGATACTTTTACTTTAAGTAAGACATGTAAGAAATGTGAGTACTTTTTCCACCACTGCACTGTTCCATTCCACCTGCAGCTGCAATCTGACTGGGATCAACTCGCTCTGCAGGTTGCAGATCCGGTCTAGAGCGGATACGGAAACGGCTTGTGTGCATGCATATATGTATGTATGTATGTATGTATGTGTATTCAAATGACCGGATACAGTAGGCGGGCTCTACAACGGAGAATTGAGGAGTAAATAGATACCAGTGTGTGATAGTCTGTAGGTGAACACCAGCCCTGAATGAAACTTGAAATAATGTATTAACAATAACAAGACCAAAATGTTGGAAAAACACTTAACCACAAACTATGTCATGTTTTTTGGTCAGTTTTGCTGTTCGGACTATTAAATTCTTAATAGTCCGTCCGGATTATTGTCATAAAGTTGGATAAATATGGAGTTTCACTATGGATAACATTCTCACAAATGATATTGCGCCCACAATGTTTAATTTGTGGTAAAAATGAGTAGAGAGTGGGGGTCTTTTTTAATCCGGCGGAATAATATATTCAGCCAAGCGGGTGTACTGCGTTCCTTCCAGCACTTTCCATGAAAAACCCGCCTAAAAGTGACGTCACTGGCTTGTCAATTTCAGCCCAGCCCCTCGCAACCGCTCGCAAGCTGTCACACATTGTACAAAATACTATAGCAACCAAACCGCAACTGAAAACAACAAACCTGGGAAAAACGAAATCATATTATGACATAGTAATAATGTAAAAAATACATAAATACAACATTCATTTATTTTGTTTATTTATTTAACCGTAGCCTGATAAGTTCATTCAACAAAGTGATGCAAGTAAATTATGTATGAGAGATCACACAAATAGTTCTACTAGCATATAGTAGGCCTAAGTACAAATGAAACCATTTGGACTTTTTTGTGTTATACTTTACATACTGTTTACATTTCTGTCTAATAAAGTATTCAATCAATAAAAACAAAACAAATTGCGTGTATTTCTTGGTACTCCAGTACTATTAAAATAAAGTGTGTGTGTGTGTGTGTGTGTGTGTGTGTGTGTGTGTGTGTGTGTGTGTGTGTGTGTGTGTGTGTGTGTGTGTGTGTGTGTGTGTATATGTATATAGATATATATATAGATATAGATATGTTACTTTGTAGATTTTGATTATTACAAAACATACCCACTTCAGACCTATATATATATATATATATATATATATATATATATATATATATATATATATATATATATATATATATATAAAAATATATAAAAATAAAAAACACACACACAATTTATTTTATTTTTAATAGTAATTGTTGACCTGCTGCTTGGCTGCTTGGTGTTAATATCGCGCAGATCAGAGACGGAAAACAAGCGCTCCACTGCTATCGTCATGACACGTAGTTCTGAGTCTGCGCGAGTTATTGAGGCCTGCGGCTAGGCAGCCTATTAGCTCGTTAAACACAGTTTGACATTATCGCGTTTCATAAAGGATAACTCATTCGTAACGAACCTTTTTCTATCATTTATTTCTGGGTACGTACTAAAGGTAAATTACTCATCTAATTCCGCGCCTGAACTGGCTGTTAGAAAGGTACTTGGGAGGCTTTACTTTGTGTAGTAACGTTGACGTTAGCTTAGCTTATCGCTAAACTGTGCCGGGTGGAACTCGTTAGCCATGATGACATGAGTTGCTTGCTGAATGGCTGCTTTTAGTTACTTACTGAGTTTTAATCCTTTTGCGGCATGTTTATCTCTCTATATCACAATATGATGCATCAAACCCTTAATTGTAGGCCTTTGCCTCATGGAGCTGACTAAAAGTTAGCTTGCAGTCATCTGTTAAGAAGTTACAACTGCGTAACAAACTTAGCAAATGGATATCATAATTGCCTGCCATTATTAATGCATTACTCCTGTCATCTTTCTAATCACCCGAACAAAAGTAACCGAGCAACTTGGAGACGTATTTCATCTTGTTTTCATCAACTTTATTGCTGAGTGTAATAACACTATAATGAGATGTGAGGTAAACATGCGGGGTTGGCTTCACGACGGTAACAGGATAGGTGGGCACAAGGGACATCTGGCCACCTCGATGTAAAATTGGCTATTTTGTCCAAAATGTAAAAAGATAGAATATTAGAAGAATGGTCTAAACTATACATGATTAGAAAATGATTAAACATTCGACAATTAAGTTCCAATATTTCTACAGTTGCTACAGATTGTTACAAAACCTGTATATCCAGTCATTTTGGGGCATCAACAAGAAATTGAAAAATCAATTCTAATAATGATGTACCATGCATGTTCACATCATGTATACTTAAGACCATTTTTCAAATAGTTTACCAATGCTTCTCTTTGTTTGTTTTATCAGGTTGGTCTCCTGCTACACAACAAGGATGTCCTTCCCACCTCATCTTAACAGACCGCTGCTACCCCAGCCAGGGATGCCTCCTCAGTATCCAGGTTTCCCCACGGGTAAGCCATGGCAGGTAATGGCTCACACACAGTGAGCTATTGCTAATCAACATCTTAACTTCTAATGACATCTGTGGTATCATCACAAACAAATGGTAACATGAGTCTTATTGGCTGTCACAGGAGCCCAGATGATCCCAATGCATATGGGCCTCATGGGTTCGACACCAGCTGTCCTATTGCAGACTCCTATGACGGTGATCAGTAAACCTGCCATGCCCAGGAAGGAGGGTCTTCTTGCGCGTCCCAAAGAGGACGAGAACAGCGGCCCCACCACCACAGTGTTTGTGGGTAACATTTCAGAGAAAGCCTCTGATGTGCTCATCAGACAACTGCTGGCAGTAAGTAACAGCTTGTTTAAGGGGAACTTAACTGATATTCAATATCTACGAAGCTGAATCATATTGTATTGTGAGTGGGACATGTGAAAGTCAAACACAACACTTCCAAATGTGTTCTGTGTCCTGAGAGCTCCCGTTGGAAATCACCAGACTACATAAAACTTGTTGAAATGTGCTGACATTTTCCAACGCAGTGAGGCAAAGCTTGTGGCACACAACGTACTGGGAAGTGTTCATCTTCAAATGTCCTCAACACGGAACGGATAGGATTTACAGTATATCGTCAAAGTTCCCCTTTAACAAACCTTTCTCATTACGTGATTCCAAAGTGATAGTTGTAGTTAGCCAAAGAAATACCAGAGCTGTTCATAACAAATATTTAACATAAAAACTAAAGCATTGGAACAAAAACATGAACATTGGCCAAGGAAGTCACAACTCTAAATTTTCTGTACTGTAATAGCTAAT
Source organism: Gymnoscopelus microlampas (assembly GCF_963454915.1). Taxonomy (NCBI): domain Eukaryota; kingdom Metazoa; phylum Chordata; class Actinopteri; order Myctophiformes; family Myctophidae; genus Gymnoscopelus; species Gymnoscopelus microlampas. The sequence goes on from NC_139953.1 coordinate 25,010,974, forward strand.
GAACTCATATCTTTCTTATTTTTGTTAGAAATGTGGTATCGTCCTGAGCTGGAAGAGAGTCCAAGGAGCCTCAGGCAAGCTTCAAGGTAACATAAGATGCACACAATGATCAACTAAGTGAAAATAGCTTCACAGCTGCTATTTTCACCATTTACCACCCAAAATAATTTTGGCATATGAAATAACTGTAGATTCTTTTTATAATCAACTAAATAGATTAGTCTGGTTAACCACCTAAAGCTTTTTTAGTCTTTGTCGTCCAATGTTTCGTCACAATGCATCGTCCAAGAGGCATTGTGAGCTTGTAGATGATCTGCTATTTTTGTTGTTAAAGCTACACCATATAACTTTCATGTCCTGCCCATGATTTGAACCCAGTTGTTTTCCACTGAACTAATAGAGCCTGCCTGTTTATTCAGGGGAGAAATTTTATTTTGACCTTCAGGCAGTACCACTTAATGTCAACTAGTAGTGGTCAAAACAGACCACAGGAGGATATACATTTCTCAAGAGAAGAGCAGGGAGACTAAATTCTACCACCCCTATATTGTAACTCTACCATACATAGTGGTAAAAAAAACAGCCACCATTTGTTGAAACACCTTGGCACTGCTCACCACTCCAATACTTCTATGACTCCTATTGTGGATTATCCCGCACAAGTCAAGATGACCTGATAATAGTCAACTGACTATTATCAGATAATGACAGATATACAAAGTGTATGTCAGAAAACCTGTTCCTAATTAACTAATTGTGCCCAAAATATGATGTGATTTAACCTTCCTCCATCCTGGTTTGTGTGGCAGCCTTTGGCTTTTGTGAGTATAAAGAGCCAGAGTCCACGCTGCGATCCCTGCGGCTGCTTCATGAGATGCAGATCGGAGACAAGGGTTTGCTTGTGAAAGTGGATGCCAAGACCAAAGCCCAGCTGGATGAGTGGAAGGCCAAGAAGAAGACAACCAACGGGGTAAGAGACTGATAAAGTCAACCGGCTCTGCCCTATGATGTAATTGTTAAACTGGCAAAGTGACACATTTCCACTTGATAAGGTTCATCATGTCCTCCAAAATGTAATGAATTTGAGTCTTGGCTTCGCTTCCTTTTTGGTATCTCGGGGAGTCCTGTCTCACACAACTTATTTTTGCCAAAAGTGTATATTATCTTATTTTTTGCTTTTATTGATAGGATAGTAGTCTGACAGGAAATGAGGAGTGAGTTTGAAACGCTGAGGAAGGCCGACGTGCCGAAACGCGTCCGTTTCTCTAGATACGACTGTCTGCTGCCGCTGTTCATCTTTAAAAAGAAATCAAGAATATAACTGAAGAGTGCGGATAATCCTTTATTGTATGTATTCTCAAGAATCTGCACCCAGTTAATCTCAAGAGACTACTTCTCAAGACTCCCCTTAGAGCACGCCTTCTCCTGATGGTATTATCCGGTAGGAGAGATGCCTATCGGTATTTGAACCTGTGACGTGCTGTGAGGCTACTCTGGAGCCCAGGTGCCTGGACCGCTAAGCCAGCGGTCCAGTCCGCCAAAAGTATATTTTAATTAAATGGATATAAGAACAACCTGCACAATTAGTGCCAAGTCAAGGACCTCAAGAAAAAACGTTGTGCTAGGTTTAGAGAGGGTGTTGCCTCGTATGGGACCCCTTAAGTTCTATTCCCTCACAACTTTCTGACATTCTAATATCTAAATATGGACTGAGTCACTACAAAACAATAGTTGTGAACATCTCTCTGCCCCTCCCATCTTTACATCTTTTGTTAAAAAAAAGAATAGAAAAAAGGTACAAGGTGTTTCTGTCACTTTCCCCTGGTATGTACAGTATGTTGATCACTGTTATAGCCCTTGTTGGATGGTCTGTATGGCAAGACTGTTTAAGTGCTGATGTATTTGCGCTTGTGCGGTGTATTTTAGTTTTTGTATTTATTTATCTATTTAGCCCCCTTTTTCTTAGTCATTATGCCAATTATATGATTTCCCTCAAACCAGCGTGTGATCTTGTCCCTGCCAACCACTACTGATTGGTCCTAAGCATGGTACTGAAGCCATATGCCCCATCTGATACACATGTAAATGGCATCCGGATGCCATAGCATTTATGTACGTAATGCATGCGGAGGAACACCCTATTCCCCATAGTTCAACACCCCAGAGACAAGCACCCAAGCACAGAAACCTGTAGGAACCCTTGTGCCGTGACAAAGAACGCTGTGACTCTCGTTCCTTACTGCATGTTGTGTTCACTCTGTTCTCGCTCATGTTTTCTTTCTCGCTCCATGTTGGGACTTATAAATAAAAGCATGAATAAACTCCCTAATTGTAAACTTGAAGAAAGTTTATTTTACATAGTTTGACTACCATGAACATATTCAACTGGCACATTTGAAAACGGCCTTGTTGTTTTCTGGCTGTGGCAGAAGGATGGAGGGCTGGATGAGGAGGAGGTGCTGGATGAAGAGACAAAGAAAAAGGATCAAATTGTCAAGGGTGCTATCGACGGGCTATTACGAGAGCATGCCAGCGAACTCAATGCTCCCTCACTGGACGACGACGCCCATCGCCGCAATAGGAGAAAGAAGGAGAAAAAAGAGGAGGTATGGGAATATTCCCCAATTTGTGCAGCTCTTGTTATGCAAATAAGGCTGAAAATTACAATTATTCTTTTAATTAATTATCTATCAATATACCGTGTATGATTTTATTATTCAGTTAAGGATTTAATTAAGACCATAAAATAAGGCAAGAGTTAAAAAAAAATCTCATTTTATAATCTATGCGGCACCAAGAAAACATTCATATTTTGGTGATATTGTAAATGGCAAGTATAAGAATTAATTGCATGAATCACTAAAATGTAATTTAATTAACGTTAGTAATCTGCCGCATCTGACCAGTGTAAAAGTCAAAGCCTAGCCCCCCCCCCTCGAACTGTTTACTGTACATATTTTTGTTGTTGTTTTAAAACGGTTTATATGATGTTTTGGTAACTTTTGGATAGTAGTGTATTTGTCTGTCATTAAATGTTTCTATGAATCGAGTGCAAAGGAAAGGACCCCAATGGAAACGAGCCATAGGCTTTCTTGGGTTTAAAATCCTCTTAGCAGACCTTGTATTCAACTGTACTTTTCTGTGCTTTTTTATTGCAAACTGCTAATAAAGTATTCAATCTTTGTCCGTAGGAGGACATCAACGCTATTGACATGGAGGACGACAAGAGGGACCTAATTTCCAGAGAGATTAGTAAATTCCGTGACACCCACAAGGTACAGTAACTCATTTGATCTCCTTATTGACATTACAGGTTTTGGACAGCAGCTGCTCACATAGTTCACTCACCCTTAATTTCACATATTTAACCGTAGTTAAGACACACAAAGATTGTTCTTGATCGTGCTAAGATGCACACTGCGCTACAAATTGGTCACCTTCAATGAATTGGAGATCCTTAAAACTTTGCGCTGCCACACATCTGATTTTGTCGCACATTCTTTTTCAAACATTTTCATCATATGTGCTCCAACACTGCCCAACTGTTAGTATTTCTGATACCATTCTCAGCCCTAATTTGACACGTGTGACCACATTTTTTGTGAACCCACCTAGGTGTGACCATAATAGTCATTAGACATTCATCACACACACAAAAAATGCATGGAGACGATGTAAAGTTACTTAAAAGCTAATCTATTCATTAAACCCCACCATTATGATAGTGATCATATGGTGACAAAATCAAGATGAATCTCAGAGCTTTGGAAAAAGTTGCGAGGATAGGATGTAAGTATCAGCTTTTACTTACTAAATACATATACTGGGCGCCCCCCTTTTGAGGACTTGTACAGGGGCAACTGCGTGGGCACTTTGGTGTTTGATTGACGTGCCATTTGGAACTCTGTCTGTTCAGCCAGATATGTATGAGTGACAAGAGTATTCTGAGTGAGACAACACTGATTTCCATTTGGAGTCGTGCATCAGTGCTGCCCTGTGAGCTGAACAGCCCAGTGAACCTGTGCAAGCCCTCTGAAAAATTATGTTCTGTATTAATAGTGTCTGTTTGTTTATAGCACTTAGACTATTGTCAATAACCACTGCAGTGATTTTTGGCTTTGTCGGGGTGGGTGGGGGGGCGTCCTCTCCACAGCAGCAATGATGATCTGAAGACTGGCAAGGTATGAACTTTCTATGTGTGTGTGTGTGTGTGTGTGTGTGTGTGTGTGTGTGTCATGTTTCTGAAATCCTTTTCTCCGCTTTCCTATCTCATCTATCGTGCTTTATTTTATTCATTCTTGTCAATCAACTAGACTGGAGTAAGATACATACCATAGCAAAAAGTCACCTAACTAGCAAAGTCATGCGTTAATTAGTTACTTTATGATGAAGATAATTTGTAGCAGCCCAGATTCCAATAAATAAGGGGGAAAATAGTTTTACAGAACTAAGACTGAGAATGTGATTAACTTTACTGATTGTATTTCATTTAAATTGTATACTACTCAACACCACATTGCCTATTGCCATTACCAGTATGAATTAACTGAATTGTAATGATAATACAAAAGTATCATGATTACATGGATGATAGCCACAGACTTAACCATTTATACTCTATACCCCTAAACTATTTAAATGCTGTTTGGCTTTAAGTCATCTTTTTGAGTGCAAATCTTTAATAACAAAAAAATATATAATGATAACGCAAAGTTATAATAGTTTGTCTAGTTGTCTAGTCTTTATGTCTTAAATCATCTGAATGTAAGTCAGAACAGAAACGACGACAAAAACACAACGGATTCTGATCAAAATAAACAGTTAAAAAGTTATTTACTTGTCCGGTCCGTGGTAGAATCTGCGTTGAGGTAAGTAAAAGAAACAATAACTAACCCCACCAATTGATGTGGGTGGACATCAAGTTGTATGGAGAAATGAAGAGTTTCCTACTTTGCTCAAAGCATATTAATCAAATTCCACTAGTCTGCTTCCCACTGTATTCATTTTCCAAATTATCATAAAGTCTTAAGCTATATTAGGCATAAGGCTATGATGTGAGAATTGTATTAGCTGTTAATAACCAGTTTACTGCCTGGTTTTATGATCGCTTTCAGGTTTGCACACATTTAACCTTTTTAACCATTCTTTTTAACCTAATATTGATGTCACTCTGGATATGAGTGCTATCTACATGTCTAAAATGTTATACAATTGCAGACTTCTGGTCTCACTGATTTATCCCAACAAACTTATGCACCACAAAGTGTTCAGTCAGCATTGGATCCTGGTTTGTAATTTTTCCGTAGACATGGAAAACATTGTGTATAGTATATCCTTATACAGTAGGGAGAGGTGGTGTCTGTGTGTCTGAGTAATGAGTCACAAGGACCTACCGAAGACTACTGTATGGGTAAGACAGCTTCTACAATTTCATTTATCTTTACAGAAATGTAACTGATGTTCATAAAGTCACATTTGTCTTGTTTTAGCCACTATATCAAATGGCATTGTAACCATTGTTATTATCTTGAAATAAGGGTTGTTTTTATGATGATGATGATGCTTGAGCACAGACAAAATCCCATAACGTTTTTTCCCTTGTATACCGTGTAACCTGCTTTCCTCCCAGGCCTAACTTAAAAGGCTTGTAGGGGCAGCGAAGGGCTGAATCCTAGTTCAACACCTGTAAGTCACAAACAACTAGTTTAACAAAAGACTGACGCCTTTTTTCTGTATTTCTGTTTTCCTTATAATGAGAGGAGGACTCTTAAGGAGAGAAAAAGCATTGTCTTTTGCAGCGCCTTTTTCTCATTAATGAATGCCTCATATTGAACACATCTGACAGACCGTTGACAGACGTTTGTGACGATTAAAAGAAGTGGTTCCCAGGTACTCTGAAGCTGCTGTGTTTTATATATCGTACACTCAACATTTAAATAGTAGACATTTGTCCAGCATATTTTTTTATTCCTAAGTAAGGGCTGCTGTTTTACCTTTTCAGGTTTTCCAGTACCACATTTTTTCATAGAATAAAGACACATACAGTAGAATAACTTCGGTCCCTCTGCAGAGCCTGGTAACCACTTTAGAGAATTTGTCAGGCCAGACAAAATTATTGTGCTCCTGAAACTGCTCAACACGGCTTACGCCCTACTCCTGCCCTGTCTGGGTCTTCACTGAACCTCCCTCTCTGCTTTTCCTCTGCAGAAACTGGAGGAGGAGAAGGACAAGAGGGAGAAAGAGCGGGCGGAGTTCGAGCGTGAGAGGAAAGAGAGGACCATAGAGCGAGAACGGGAGCGAGAGCGTCGTGACCGTGAGAGGGAGAAAGAGAAGGAGCGCGACAGAGAGAGGGAGCGTGACAGAGATAATAGAAGTCGTGACCGAGATAGAGACCGCGACCGGGACCGCCGGACAAAGGAGAGGGAGCGGGAGAGAGACTGGGACAACAGGGACAAGAGCATTGAACGCAGTCGATCCAGGTAACGCTAGATATTAAACTAGTCTGATCTGAAGCATGGTTTGGCAAATGGAGGGATCACTGTGCTTCTATTGTGCTTTGTAGTAAAGGTGGGCTAATATGGACAAAAATAAAATCCCCATATTTTCTGCCATTTGCTGATATTTTTCATTTTTCATAAATTGTTTATATTGATATATTCTTTCTGGTTGTGACTTGCAACTTTTACTAACACGAAAGAGACAATTTCAAAGTAACAACAATGGACAACAATATTATTGGATAACATAATTAAATTATTTTTTTAATTAAAAATGTGCAAAAAGAAAATCCTCTCTGTTAGCGTGTTGAAATGAACAAGTACTTGATAGGCAAAAAAGTATTAATCAGTGAACAGCAGTTGCTTTCCTATTTTGTACTTGCTTATTTGGTCATTCCATTTTGTGGTTTTGCTAGGGTAACTGCCTTTCACATTCAGCATATCTTGTGTTTAACAGGATGATGAAATAAATTGGTTGTCAAACTGTCTTTAGCTGTAACTGGCGTAGTGTTCGACATATAATGTATGATTTAGGCTTTTACTGTAGCAGACAGTCTTATCTAGAGAGACTTACAAATTGCAAGGTTGGAGTAAATAAGATGAGCCCTAGTCAACCAGCAACAGGGTAAGTGATCAATTAAATGCAGTTCCAAGAAAATAATGAAGTGCTACAAAGTAGCTAAGCTATTACCATTTGATTGGTCGGACTGGAGTAGGGCACAGAGGTGCACTCGGAACATGTTCTAATTACTAAAGTCATTCTTCTCTGTGTTTGGCAGGGAAAGGAGTCGAGACCGAGACAAGGACAAGAAGCGGGACCAAGAGGATGAAGAAGATGTGTATGAACGCAGGAGAGTGGAGCGGAAGCTGAGAGAAAAGGAAGCAGCCTATCAGGAGGTAAGTAGGGGGTGGTCAGAGAAACTTGAAAGATCAACCAGGTTCAGTCTACTTAACTATAGGAAGATGGCCTGTTCCTCATTGTTACCTGTTAACAGGTGTACCAACCAAGGCTGCTTCCACCAAATTGTCAGATAGGTCTGTAAATAATGTGGAATGAAAAATTAAATTGAACTGAGAGGTGAATGGTAGTTCTGCGTAAAGCCCCACCCCCCACTGAAAACAGAAACGTGTGGATTAAAGCTCTCAGTTGTGGCGAACACTACGGCTCTTTCTCCCGGTGCAACAACCACTTCTACATGTAGACTGGGATCAATCCGCGGCTGACGATTCAGCCTACAGCGGATACGGAAACGACCTGTACAGTATGTGTGTGTGCCCAAAAACGGATATAGTAGGCGGGCTCTCCACCGGATCAGAGCACTGAGCTGTAAATAGAAACTAGGTGGTTCGAATTTACTTCTATTGAAGCACGTGAATCTAATCTATAACCAGTTGTGTGTATAAAGTGCCTGCATTATGTATGTTCATAGCAAAACACGACCTGTTGTTTGCTATCGCTCAACCACTCAATGACTTGATTCAGAGTTGCTGAGGACAAGGATGTGCTTTTAAGATTATAGCTACGTCAATTGTAAAGGTGATAGTGGGGAACTCTCAAATGAAGGAAGGTAAAAACCTCCCTATTACCTCCCTATTATAAACTGCAACCTTTCCTCTTCCCATATGCAAGGTGCATAATGGTTCAGATAACTACTGAAGGCTACAGGCATAATGCATGTCTTCCTCATCCCTTGTAACTTTAACACTGCACCATTTGGCTGTTAAGTCAAGTAATACTAGATAATTGTTTATTTTAAGGTTAAAGAGTATTTGAATTGGTCAAACTAGGAATAGGATACATGTTCAAGAGCATCTTCCTTAAAACACTAATGGTCTTGGATGTTTCATAAAAGTGATGGTTTAAGTCTCAATCTGTGATTTTTCTACAACTGGTTGCTGTATGTAGAACACCAGGAACATACGTTTAGAATGATTATACTGACACATAATAATTTTACATATTGTACTAATAGTTTAGGAAACGGTACACAAGTAGTGGGGTTTCTTTCATGCCATTTCACAAATCATAGAAAGTGACTTGGCCTTGACAAAAACAGTTTTTTGCTTTAATCCCTGCCTCATCCATAGATCGCCTTACACAGAGGCATAAATAATACACACAAATTTGTTGCTGATGTGACACTGTTTTGACTGCAGCGTCTCAAAAACTGGGAGCTCAGGGAGAGGAAGAAGGCTCGAGACCATGCCAAGGAAACTGAGAGGGAAGATGAACGCCGGAGAGAAATGGTAACAGGAAGTGGTAACCCACTGATGTGTCAGAGAGCACCTCTGTGTGATCTGGGCATTTGGAACACATTATGTCAGAGGCCTTCATTCACAATGCAAGCATACAGCCTGATGTGATTTTACATTAGCCTTTGTTTATGACTAGTTTAGCTTGAACATGTACTGTACTCTGTGTTATGGGTGGACAAACATTAAAGGGAAAAAATACTTAATTTCCAGTAGAATAGCTGCATGCAGGGCTGTGAGAAATGGTTGATTGAAATGAATGAATTAATCTTTGAATATTGGGCAGGGCGTGGCTCCACAAAAAGCAAGACGACGACACATGTCTCCATACAATATTGTATATGGAGAGTTGCCCTGGAATTCTGCCTGAATTCCAGTGTATGTCATTGTAGAGAACATACAGCTGTGGCTCTATTTGGCATTCTTAAAAAAGTTTCAGAAGACCGACATCATTTCATTTCAGAGTGGGAATTTGTGTGCATTTCTTTTGTAAATATTGATACCATGATTAATGAGGGCTCTTGTATCTAAATGTGTCTAAATGTTCCTACAGGTTAAAGAAGGAAAACGACTGAAGGAGTTCCTTGAAGATTACGATGATGACAGGGATGACCCCAAATATTACAGGTGAGCTTCAGGACTGAATATGATATCATGAGCATTTACCACGATTATGTTGTGCAGCTGTACTGTGAGGTTAAAACCTTGAGTTTTTGTTTCATGATGAACCAGATGGATGGGTTTTTATTTTAACTAGGACCCCACAGCTAGTTTGAACCATTTGGTCAGTCGGTCTATCGGTCAGTCCAAATTGTCCAAGTGCAAACAAGAGCTTATCGCAGCTCATCATGAATTACATGTTTCTGAACGTGGACAATTCAGATGGTCGGTAAGTTTTCAATCTCAGAAAGGCCACTATATTTGGCTTTGCTTGGACAGTCTACTCTAGACTAACTGACACTCTAGTGTGATAAAGCAAACCCCACCCATCTGGCAGCCAAGATAAATAAAAAACCCAAATAATGAAAACATACTATTTCACTCAGGCCTGATTCTGAGTAATTGCATGCAGTGTTGCAGTTTCATCCTTTGTTCCTTAATGTTGTAATTTGTGCTGTGACCCCTAGGGGCAGTGCGCTGCAGAAGCGTCTTAGAGACAGAGAGAAGGAGATAGAGGTGGACGAGCGTGACAGGAAGAGGGAGCAGGAAGAGCTGCAGGAGATCAGACAGAGGCTGCTGGCAGAGGGACATCCAGACCCCGACGCAGAGCTACTCAGGGTGTGTGTGTGTATATGCGTGTGTGTATGTCTTGTCTGCGTGGGTGCATGCCAGTATGGCACTATTGTCTTTGTGAAGGTCACTTGATCCTCAGAATCCCCCTGCATTCCTGTTTGACTGTATTAATAATTTCTCTTCATCAGCAGACCCTCTGCACCGTGTGATTGCCTGATTGGTCACACCCCTGTGTTTGTGCCTCTCATTGGTTTAGATGGAGGAAGAGGAGGAGCGACTGCGGCAGCCTCCTGTCCTCCAGGAGCCAGAGCCAGAGCCCGAGGAGCAACGGAAGCACCACAAGGCCTCTCGAGACCACCGGGACCGCCGAGGGGACAGAGACAGAAGGGACGGACGCCCACGAGTTGCCCAGTCAGACGATGAGGTGGAGGAGGGTGAGGAAGAAGATTATGAGAATGAAGATGAAGATAACCCCCACTCTAAGCCCAGCCTGAAGCCCACTTTGCGGCCAATCACATCGGCCCCCTCTGTGTCCTCGGTCAGCAGCAATGCGTCCCCCAACACGCCCGGGGGTGACTCGCCGTGCGGCATCATCATCCCCCATGAGAACTCTCCACCCGAGGCCCTGCCACAGGAGGAACACAGACCCAAGATTGGCCTGAGCCTCAAAATGGGTAAGACCAGTTACACCTGGAGACTTATTATGCAAGGGCCTTCACTACAATATACACAGTTATTTAAGCATTGACATCGCAATGTACCCGTGCAGTAGCCACCTTTGCATGTAATACGAGGCAAATTAGTCAGTGAAGTTGCGCTAAAACTCTTAACCCATTAAGACCTGGAACGCATCTCGCGAAAAATCGTGAAAATGTGTGCAAATCTTTGAATATATTGTTTTAAAGCAAACATTTTTAACTCAAATCTTTGCTTCTGGGGGTCCCTGGAACAAAATATTTTGAGATGGGGGTCGGCGGCCATACATATCAATTTGGGGGTCCTTGACATGAAAAAGTTTGAGCACCACTGATCTAGAAACATACGTTTTTTCAGAATACTGTTAGGATTTAGAAGACATTTTGCAGAATCGGCCTCAGGTCTTAACACATTGACTGCCATCGGCTAATCTCAGAACGTCCATCGTAGTGCCAAGCAATTTCTTACCTTTTTTGTTTTTTTGATTCCGTCATAGGCCCCGCTAAATCCGTTTAAAATCCGCGTTCATTTGGTTCGACACAAACACGGGACCCGACCGAACAAAACGCTGAAAACCGTGCGGCGATCCGACACTGCATTCTGGAGAACGAGAGGAAAACGCTAAAATGGTGGATGCGGTGAGAAAAACAACAAGCCAGAGATAATGGCGTCCAAAGTTGACCGCTAGACAGGAAACGGAGGCGGGAGAAAAACCGGAAACAGTATTATTTCGTTTCCGGTCCGCCCACTTCGAGACCGGAAGTGCAAAAAAAATCCGGAATCTGCACCTGCACGATTTAACATGGGAAAACTACGGGACTACGGGCTACGGGAACGGCAGTTAACGGTTGGATTTAACGGCCCGTAGGACTACGGGCCTGGCAGTGGATGTGTTAATGGGTTAAACTAGCAAGGTTCATGTTTTTCATGACTTATCTGCAAGAAACGGCATGGACCATCTGATAAATGACATAATTTAGTCTGATTTAATGACTTCTTGTTAACTGGCACAGCCAGAGTATTGAACCTTATTTCCCTGTCTCAAATCCCTCAAATAATTTTGAGTCTTGCAGTACATTCTTTCAAATAGAACTGTTAAAATAAATAGAAATACCTTTGGGATGATCCCCGTAGGTAGATTCTGATGTGTGTTGTAGCAGCACAGCAGTAAGCAATGAATAATGAACAACAAGAAAAACTATTTACTGGTTAAAATATTGTGTCAATTGTTTTCCAGCATAGTTAAGCCCTTCTGTAGAATTAATGTAAAATTACTTTTAGCACCACTGCAGTAACACTCTACTGAGTGAAAATTGAAGAGAGAAATTTCCATATTAAAATAATGTAACAGCCATCTAAAACAACACAGGATATTGTAAAGGGAGAAAAAAAAGAACAAAATACACATACTGAAGCTACATGTAAATCTTTCAGCACAAAAGGCCCAGATTTGGAACCTGATCTTATTACCTTATTGCAGGGCTGCCAACATTGGACTGTCAGAATCCAGGAGATTGGTTGGGGGCGTGGCTAGCGGGGGGTCTGGGGGTCATCCCCCCGATTTTTTAAAACGGAATATATGTAATTTCCTGTGTTTTGGTGAAATTTGTGAGTTTGATACTTTTATCAGGCTTGCTTTACTAGCATTGGAAAATAATGGGTACAATTTCATCCATTAAAAAAGTAGGCCTACAGAAATTGATTTGATGGCTGAAGCAATGTAAGACCGATCTTTAATAATAACCTTTCATTACGTAAAAGTTAATATCTCTGTATGATGGTATGCACTGACCACACCCCTGAATCGGGGGGTCTGGGCGTCCTCCCCCAGAAACCTTTTAACATAGTAGATGTAATTTCCTGTGTTCTGGTGAATTTTGGGAGTTTGATACCAAATCCAGAAGAAAACCAGAAGAAATGACGATCCAGAAGAGTGTCAGGAGACATGGTCAAAAACCAGGAGACTCATGCGGGATCCAGGAGTGTTGGCAGCCCTGCCTTATTGTTTATCATTCATTAAAGTTATTATTTGTCTTTTGATTGTCTAGGTGCCACACCAAGCCCCAGCCAGCCCAATCCCACAAAACGGAAGAGGCCCACAGTAGACAGTGTCTTCAACAAGTTTGATGATGAGGAGACGGACGAGCGGCCCCGCAAGAGGAAGCTGGTTCCCTTGGACTACGATGACGAGAAGAGCTTGGGGGTGGATGGGGCAGCCCTGGCCAATGTTAAGGGAGCCGACACTGAGGAGAAACGCAAACACATCAAGACCTTGATAGAGAAGATTCCTACGGGCAAGCCTGAGCTTTTCTCCTACCCATTGGATTGGTCTATGGTTGACACGGTGAGAAACACTGCCCAGTGTTACCAGCTTTTTTTACTCACTGTTGGCCAAAGTGAGCAGTTCCAATTCAATAGTTTTAAGCATTCAGTGGTCTGTTAAAGGGAACTTTGTAATTGTCAACTGAGGGGTGTGTTTATTCTACACAAACTTTCCCAGATGACTGGAGATTATGTCCAGCAACCTTTAGTCACAAACCATCTACACAATTGGTTCCCAAACGTTTCATTCAATCATCGCTTTTCAAACATTTGTATTTATTTATTTGCAACCCATATAAATGTTTGGGAAACGCTAATGTATAATAATAATCAGGCTGCCTCTGTTGTGGCCTTAGTTGTAGCTTGGTACCCTTCTAAACAAAGTTTTGTATATTTTAATTTTTGTCTCCCCATAGCTATTGATGGAGCGACGAGTCCGTCCCTGGATCAATAAAAAGATCATTGAGTACATTGGAGAGGAAGAGCCAACATTAGTGGACTTTGTCTGCTCCAAGGTAATGCATATGTAGTGGGTGACCTTTGGAGAATTGCAGTTATGAAGTCAAATGAGTTGAATACCACTTTTTACTTACGTAATTTCCTCATGTAATTTCCTCCTCCAGGTTATGCTTCATGGTACCCCACAAGGTATTCTAGATGATGTTGCTATGGTGAGTGGCATTTAAAGAGCCAACAAACACACACACACACACACATCCAGTCTACTGTAGGTGCTTGGTTGGGAGTCGATGGAAGAGTCCAACAATACGGAGGCTGATCTTAATTTCATTCCTGATATAAAGACATTCCTAACAACCGCCATATTGCATTATCATTACAGTTGTACCATGAGATAACATGGCTTATTATTTTTTTTACATTATTTGGGCTTTTGCCTTTATTGATAGTATTTAGTGGAGACAGACAGGAAACAGGGACAGACACGCAGCAAAGCAGTATTAGAGCCTATATGTGGTATGTGCTTGGACCGCTAGGCGCCCCATTTGAGGTGCTTCTAACCGCTGCCTTTCTCCTTGCTAAGGTTCTGGACGAGGAAGCTGAAGTCTTCATAGTGAAGATGTGGAGGTTGCTCATTTACGAAACCGAGGCGAAGAAGATTGGACTGGTAAAATAAGCGAAGTAAGCACTGAATGAAGATCAACCTTTTTTAAATATCACCTTTCCATATCCATTTAGGCCAGAATTTAGGACTCATCATGACACACTCAAATCATTCAGGTAAAGTCTGTATTGCTGGTGTGCGTTATGGATATACATATATTCACACACCACCATTTGATTGAAAACATCCAGGACTAGTGGTTTGCAGACTGTCTGTTCAGCCATTTCCCCTCACTTCTTAATTCACCTGCCTTGCATTTGCTTTCATGACTGAGGGGAAAAAAGGACTTATGACATCAGCTCCATGTTTGACAAGTTGAATAAAATTTCAGTTTCACCAATAGTTTTTTAAAGCGCATGGTCAGTACACACAAAATAATTCCGAAATAAAAGTATAGCTACTTCACAGCCTTCTTTTGAGGTTCCCAATGATGCTTATTGCTATCACTGAGGTCCCAATGGATTGTCCTGAATAGAAATGTCTGTTCTATACATGTATTTTATGAGTATACACAGTACTTATGTTTTTTATTTAACTTTTTCAGGTTTTGGGACCCATGTCTTTTGAGGAAGTTTTTTTCTGGTCACATTCATGGTAAACATGTTCTCATCCATAAGCCAAGGGAGCATTATAAGTATCTTGTGTCTACTGAACATGATTGGCAAAAACAATGGCTGGTTGTACACCTGTAGCTACAACTTCAAAACCACTATAGGAAAATACAGCTGCTAGGAATGAAATACAGTTGTAAAAATGCTTCCATTTGTTTTTGTATCATTGGACATTTGTTTTGAATAAACTTGATTTTTATATATACTGTATGAACTCTAATTTGTTCACGTTTAAAAAACAACTGAGGTTGCGGTCTCGTTCTTCACCATACTGAATTAACAGAAACGGGTAAACTGTTTAAGGTGGTAGAACATACTGTTCTGAATCTCTAAAATATCCATTTAAGGCGTATCGTACAGAGAGGCACCAGTGAGTGACATTCCACTGCCCTAACTCCATAAACGGACAAAGACACGTTGAGATCAAAACTTCCAGATCTTTATTGATGTGTGAGGTTAATGAGAGCAAAATCCTGTCTGTAAAAACCTTTAACTGGAAGAGGAACATAACAAAAAGTCACCCATGACTGGTGTTGACACTGACGAGAAACTACATTCCCCTGTTCGAACCACATCCCTGTGACAAGCCAGAGGTGAAGCTGCATGGATGCTAAAGACTGGGCTTTTAGGAAGAAATTAGAGAAGGCCACGGTTTGTGAATGGCTCAATATTATCGTTTAATTGTGTCATATGGTGTATTTAAAAAATATAAGATAAATATATACTGAGAACTTTTTGTCTGTCTAGTGTCATCAGCTCCTGTGACAAAACAGATTGGGTCGTTAGCCAATGAATAGTTGGGTTAACATTTTGCTAATGTGTAAAGTGAATATCTGGGTGACCATGACATGGTCTGTCCACCTTCCTCTCAATTTTCGGTATTCTTTCCGCACCAGCCTGAGGATGGGCTAGTCTTCTGCTTTGGCTTCCATCTCCTCAGCGTCATCATCTCCGTCCACCTCAGCATTCTCTCTCTCTAGCCTCTCCAGCTGCCGAGCCAACTCTGTCTCATCTGTGTCGGTCACCACCTTGGGCTGAGGGACATGGTTTATGGACCATTAATTTGCATGACTCCTACATAACGGAACGCATTTCCAGAAGGGGCTCATGAAGTTTCATTCAAAACATGATTTGGGTGGAATGGGGAAGGCATTTTCCTTTAGTTAAAAGGTATGTTAGGTGATTTTGGAGCAAAAGATTTGTCTCTTATCTGTATTGCTTGGACTTACCAAGAATATTTAGTAGAATAGTTTAGTAGAAAGGGCAAGCTCCTGTTTCTTTCCAAGCCAATGGGTGATGGAATTGAGGTGACCAATCAATCACCATATTTAAATTAACAGCCCAGAGAGCAGCAGAACTGCACTATTTTCACTCAGTGGATAGGCTTATGCATATTACAATCTGACCTGATTATCCACAAAGTCTGATTACACCGTCAGAGCTGCAGCAAAATGTGCATTAAATTACAAGGAAGTTTAATTGATGTACTTATTACTTATTTATACTTATGTTTACTCTTTCTGAACTCTTTATTGACACACCTTTGTTAGCGAGAAGCTAGAAATGGGTGGGAGCTCACCATTTCAACTGACATAACTGGATTTAATATGAATTGTAGGTCCAAGTACTACAGCTATGTAAGTGGCAAATCATAAAAACGTATGTAAGGCAAAATAGTATGTTTTCCTAAAGTGCTGCCTCTCACCTCCATTTGGATGTTAAAGACACCCCTCTTCTCCTCTATCTTCTCCTTGATAGCAGCCATGGCCTGGTTGAGGACAGACAGGCCCTCTGTGCGCTCCAGAGTGGTCGTGGTCATCACATATCGTGGAGGAGCGATCAGGTTGATCTGCCAAGCACAAGTCAACACTGGTTAAATACAGTGTCCATGTCATTTGTGGAGTGATGGGGTTAAACTTTAAACGGCTAATCCTACCTTAATAGGCATGACCTCTGTTGAGCAGCCCAGTCCTGCCCGCAGGGCCTCTTTGACGGCATCGATCCCCTCATACCCGTAGCACGCCACTTCAATGTCTATGCGAGATGGATAAACATCTTAAAACATCCACTGTAGTGAACATAATACTTCTTAATACCATTTTAAAAACTGTCAATTGAAATAATCTCTGGTTTAGTTGTTAAGTAAAGGGGTGTGTGGGTGTGTGTGATAATGGGAATGCCATTGTGCTTAGCCACTGGGTACCTCCCATTATTATTAGGTCCCACGTATCAATAATGCTAAAATGTTATGTTTATATTCGGGTGTCTTTCTTACAACTTGGTGGTGACTATGCCGAGGTCCCCCACCTGCTCTGATTTTGACAGCCTGTGGAGTGAGTCGCCTGTTGATGTTGTCAATCAACACAGCCCTCTCTTCCTCCGTCAGCTCCAGGCAATCGAGGATGGCGGGATCTCTGTGGAAGTCAAAAAGGAGAAAGTGCAGTCTCAGAAGAGAACTGAATGGCAGTTTCATTCTAATAATAATGTTGAGTCATAGACACCTGTATTAGAGTGATTGATGACTTCAAAGTGTATCTCATTGAGGGTAGTCTGGGAGGGTTAGCGTCGGAGCTTGGACAGCAGGGGCGCGGCCACTGCGTTGTGATTCAAATCAACAGCCAATGAAGAAAAGGGGGCGGGATCCACATGCAGTGGGTGATGCATCTAAATAGGATCGACGGGAAGCAATTTCCCCTTGAGAAATTTCGGCCGCCATTGTTGTGTACTGCTGTTTGCCTCTCGTCGGACTTTTTAGACGAGTTGCACAGCTCTCAGACCGGTAAGAGGCGTGTCCGCTCAGATTCAGAGCGTGACGTACATCCCGCCCACAAATACCAGGGCTGTGGCCCAGAAGTTCCTCGCCAGAGCTGGCGAAAACTTCTGGGAACTCAGATTACATTGAGGGAGAAAACATGTTTATAGACATTCCAATACTTTTGCCTACCAAATATTTGTATATGTATGAAATCATCATTATTTTGGTACTTCTGTTCTTTTGTGATGAATTCCAGTCAGGTCATTTAAAAAACACAAGATGCAGTCTTACAACTGCATCGCTTCCATGTGGATCTCAGACGCCATATTGACGCTGTATGATATCATAGTGACTTCCAATGGAAATATCTTTCTATCCATTGACTGCCAGTATAAGAATTACGTTTTAAATAGTTAAATATTTACAAAAAATGTAAAATAAAACATTCAGGGATTTTTGGCGTTCTTCAGATCAGTGGTTTGCGACTCACGAGAGTAGCCGTAAAGTGCACAAACAGACGGACACACAGACAAACCTCTTCTAGACAGCCCACCTCCCATTAGGAGCCACGCCATAAAGACATACAGTAATACAGTATAGATAGAGAGTACAAACTACAAAGAGCAAAATGGCAGCCATGTGAATATGATCAATAGTCTTAAGGGAGTACTTACGAAACTGCCTGTTTGAAGACATCATATGCTCCATATCCTGGCCGCTTGTACTTCTCGTCAAAGACCCAGGCAGTGCGCTGAAACAAGCTCTCTAGCTGTTCGTCCTTGGTGTATTCCAGCACCTCTGCCACGTGTCGAAGGATGCTGTACACCTGCAATCACAACAGCCAGGGATTGAAACAGAGGTGAACTCCAACCTACACAATACCATATGTCTGCCTCAAAGAAGGCTCAAGCTACCGTTCCACAAAAAAACAGAAACCAAATGATCAATGGGATGAATAATAATGACAAACAGAAATGTGGTGGAATCATTTCACTCATGTGTACTTCTGGGCTGTGTAATAAAAGGAAAATATGAAGAAATTGTGCAGCAATTTGACTTACAGTTTTGGATTTGGTGAATTTATCTTCACACTTAATGGCCTCCTCTGGAGAAACTCTTCTTTTTGATAAATCAATGTATCCTAGAGGGAGTTGAGAAGGGAAAACATTATTTATTGCCTTTTCTTCTTTTTTAAATTTTTGCACACTGAAGATTGTTTTTTTAAACACTAGGCCAAATTATCCTTGCATAGCATGATCAGATGTACGTTTGGGGAAATGTTTCAAAGAGTCTATTTGGAGCAATGCAATAGCTTTAACTATCGTACACAAAAACAAGCATCATGCTTCCAAATAGTACCCAATAATTAAAATCTTTACACAGTTTAAGTTTTGCTGATTGGCACACTGGACAGTTCTTTTATCCAATTTCAACTACAGCCTTTTAACATTGTGGTGTGTTTTTCCACATATTAATGGCATACCAAGCTGCTGCTTGGTATGCCAAGGTCTTACAAACCTTCAGAATGTTTACTGTCACAGCTATTTATTTAGCGATCACAATACCATGGTAGGTTTTTTGATTGATTGAATACTTTATTAGTCAAAGATGTAAAACAACACAGAAGTAAAGTAACACTTGGGCTAAAAAGGATAACACAAAAAAAGTCCTCGGGACTTGTTTCCATTGTGGTCCTAGGTATGATAAAGATGGTGCGGGAATATATCAATATATATCAATATCAATGCAACTCTTTGAATATACATTTTTTAAAGCAAACATTTTAACTCAAATCTTTGCTTCTGGAGGTACCTGGAACAAAATATTTTGAGATGGGCGGGGTCCGTGGCCAAATACATATAATTTTTTGGGGGTCCTTGACATGAAAAGGTTTGAGAACCACTGATATAGAAACGTAAGTTTATCAGAAAACTGTTGGGATTTAGAAGATCGGGTCCTCAGGTCTTAATGTGTTAAACGTCTACCAGGGCTTACCCTTCTCTTTGTCTACTCTGATGACCACTACGCACTCGTTGCGACCTATGCGGATGAGCTTATTGATGGAGCGGATACGTCGACGTGACAGCTCACTGAGCAGGATCATGCCCTCGATGTTGTTGTACTCCAAAAGGCTGACATAGGCACCCATCTCCGCGATGGACCTCACGTTCACCATCACAACATCCTCCACCTCCGGGAACCGGTGCTGGTAAAATCGACAGCTGAGTCCTGGCATCTCTGTGAGCCAGAAACGAATGAGACAGGGATCAAACAACAAGAATAGTTATTTATTTGAACTTCACTGGACGATAAGCCCCTCGAGATGCAGCATCTCGTTTTCAAGGGGGTCCTCAAAGCACAACATAAAACAAGAAAACAATCCAACAACACAGAACAAAAACATATCAAGGACATACACATATTTAAGGACTTTTAATGCCAACTCCTACTTTCCAAGTACTTGTCAGGGTGGAGGGTCCCCAGTTCAAATATGATTATTTTGGGGGTCATGGCCTGAATAGGTTGAGAACCACTATAATACACATCAGAATACTTGGATTATTAGTCAAAGTGTAAATTAAATGGATAATAATGAGAAAGGGGTCAAATGGTTCATCCTTGTTTAAAAAAAACAGTGGCATATGGGTAAAACAGTATTTAACTGCACTGGACAGACTGCACTGACATGGTCTAAGAATGGACAATGTTCCTGTCAGGGAGTCTCTTTTCCCGGTGTTTCGCCCAGGTGGACAGGGTTTTGAAGTTAGGTAGGTTTAGGCATCATTTCTGATTTCTGAGAGGTTAACTTATTAAGGTTAGGCTGAGGCATAGTTTGTGTAGTTAACCGTTAGGGCTTAGGCGCAACAACAATGAAAGAAGGAGTCTCGTTCATGTCAATGTCTGATGCAATGCAGCCCAGATTCCAGCTGGCCAGACAAACGAATTCATTCAACTTAAAGAGCATGACATTAACCAGGAGCAAGAAAAGAAAGTGTGGTAGTAGCATTTATGACTGCATCATGAGCATTGATATATAGTTGACTTTAACGTATAGTTAACACGGTCGAAGAACGTAAGAACAAAAAGATGTACTTTGGCAGGTTACAGGGCTGCTCCTCAACTCACTCACATGCGGCACATGCACCGCTAGTGCTAGCATCTAGCTTAGCTAGTTAGCATTAATCTACAGCCACTCCGCCGGTAAACAGCTGGTTCATTCATTACTAATTACCTAAGCGACTCACCTGTGTCATGTGGTTACAGAGCAATACAGGGGAATGGTCTGTATTGGACGTGTTTATAAGTCCGATATGTGCTTTTTCTCTTGGGTTTGTGTAAAACCGTTGGCCCGCTAGCTGCTCTTCATCGATGTGTGGCTAGTTTTTCTTGCGACCCGGAAGAGATTGTTCTCTATTCGACATGCGCACATGCCACGCTCGTGACAGTACTGTTGCCATGTCCGCTTTTTATAAGCGACTTTGGGCTTGTTTTTCTGTAAGTTGCTTTTAAATATTGGTAGTTGCAGACTTTGATTGAATGCTTTAGACCCCAACTAAAAAAAACACTTCACCAAGATTTCTTTTTTTAATAGCAGATCTACAAGCTCACAACGCGTCACGATGCTTGTAGATCGGCTATTTAAAGTGCTCATGTAGCCTAGTAGTCGCTTCTTTTGGGCTTGTTTTCGTACACCTGGCTGCTTACTTATCTCACAAAATCTGGCAACATTGGCGTGACACTCAGTCACATGACAAACACACCAGCTGATCATCACGACGAAGCTGCAGGATCCCAAGATCACGACATCATCATCGTATCGTTATTACTAATCCTCTATGTAGATTACATTTCTGGTTTACTCCTATTTATTTACAGGGACACTAGCTGGTGAAACAGGTCCACCGTCCCACCATTTTGTTCGTATAGAAACGGAGCAGCCTTCGACTAAAAGGACAAAATGGCATCAAAAGACAGGATCGACGTATTCCCGTCCAGAATGTAAGTAGCTTGTGTTTTGCTCCCAAAAATCCCGACCTCGCCGTACGATGGCGAGGGAAACAGCCGATCTACAAGTTCACAGCGCGTCTGATCCGAGACGCCCTGTGAACTTGTAGATTGGCTGTTTTCATTGTGCGACGGAGCATAAACTAGTCATAATAACACAGCTTGCTAGTCAAGGACAAGGTTATTATCTATATGTCTCTCACTAGGCAAGCCGATGATTACATTTTGGCTCATGTTGTGGTTCACTTATTATCTGCAGAAAGTGAGATGTTTGCAGTATTGTTTTATTCTGCATATATATTGTACCAAGGATGGAAACTTGTGATCGATTTATATCACTGAATTGCTGTTTCAAAAAGACAAGTACATTTGAGGAACTCTGTCATGTGAGGCCTGGTGTACATGTTCCAGCCGTGAGCTGTCAAAATGTGATGCACGTCTGCAGCTAATTCCAATCCACTGACTGTACACATGGATGTTTAAAAACCCCAAAACAGATCAGATTCCTGATTGTTATTACTTGGTGTATCCAAAAGCATGATTATTGACCAAATCGACATTATTTAATCCAATCATGATTTAAATGAAAACATTTACTTGCAGGGCACAGACCATCATGAAAGCCAGACTGAAAGGGGCCCAGACTGGTCGTAACCTGCTCAAGAAGAAAGCTGATGCCCTCTCCATGCGTTTCCGCTTGATCCTACGCAAAATAATTGAAGTAGGTCAAAGCAACTGATTATTCACTCTGTTCTGTTTTTCTGGTCAGCTCTTGTCTGGACTAAGGTGGAATTTACCTTCTTATCTCTACTTATTCTCCCCAGACCAAGACCCTGATGGGAGAGGTGATGAGAGAGGCTGCCTTCTCTTTGGCCGAAGCCAAATTTGCTGCTGGGGATTTCAGGTAAAGGGTCATTATTAGGCTATACCAGTGATTCTCAAACTGTGGTCCGGGGACCACTGATGGGCAGCGAGGTAGAGATTTTAGTGATAATATGACATTAATATACAAAAGTAAATGTCATGATATATATATTTTTTTAATCTTGTGATATCGATAAACAGGAACTTACGTTAGTTCCATAGATCCGAGCCGGAACATAATTGATTGATTGATCATTAATAAATGCACACACACAAATGCATGCAGTCCACCTATCTGACCAGAGACGTTTCCAGGGGGTGGCCCCGGGTGACACGGGCCATCCCTGGAATGAGGTGCCCATTGAGCCAGTATGGTCTGACCCTTCTCCATTGAGGTACCAGGCCAGGTGCCACCCTATTACACACTTTGTGCATTCCGAAATTTCAAAGCACTGACTAACTAAGTTTTCTTAGCGTCTTCACATCACGTGACAAGACAACAATGACAGTCGGATGAAGTGTCATTGCAAAATGTGACGTGGCTTCTTTGCTACTCTATAGATTATTCAACATGCATCTACATGTAACACAACAGGTTATAATAATCATGTTTACAGTTATACATGGGATGAACCATCATTTGAATGCATTTCAAAAGACGAAAATGGGAAAATGACAGATTGTAAATGCACTCTACGACGCCAGAGCGCTCTGAAATCAGAGCTGATCACAACATGGGCTATTAACGAATGCACCCAAATTTTACATTTGCATGGTGCGACACACTTGTGTTGCCACTGGTAGGTGTTAAATGTTCTGTTGTAAAACTGAACATGCTGTCTTGGAATGTTTTGTCTGAAAATGGAAAATAGATCTCTAGAAAATAGAAAAATTAGGTTAAGTAAAAAAAAATAAACACAGAAGACACTGAATGTTAGTTATTAAAGTAGATATAGGCCCTGATCCAGAAATGGTTGAGAACCACTGGGCTATACCATTGGCTGTCTCATCATGTCTGCTGCTGAAACATCTCTATCACTCACATCCATCCTCATATCTACAGCACTACTGTAATACAGAATGTGAATAAGGCCCAGGTGAAAGTCAGAGCCAAAAAGGACAATGTGGCAGGTTAGTATCAAAGCTGTCATCTTCTCATGTATTACTAGTATCACTAATGAATGTTTGATCTGATCTGATTCCTTATGTCTCCTTTCTTCTCTTTTAGGTGTCACCTTGCCTGTGTTTGAGCACTACCAGGAAGGCGGGGACAGTAAGTCATTTCTCACATGGCTATTTATTATTATTACACAGCTGTGTTGAATACTAGCTAATAAAAGTTTTTAAATCAATGTTTTAGTGTCAATAATAATGTCATAGCTAGCCTTATAATAAACATTATAATGTACAGTGAGGTGGTCATTATTGGAAAATAAACCCCTATTTGTGTCACGTTGTGAGCTTGATTATCACAGTTAGACCATGATAACCATGATGACGATATCATGGTTAGACCAAAAACGCTACTTGTTTGAGAATAATAAATAGCGACTGAATATGAATTTACTGGTCTTTTACCTGCTGTTTTCTCTGTACCCGCAAGGTTATGAGCTAACCGGCCTGGCTAGAGGAGGAGAGCAGCTCTCTAGATTGAAAAGAAACTATGCCAAAGCTGTTGAGCTGCTTGTGGAGTTGGCCTCCTTACAGGTAGGGGGCGCTATTGCAAACACGTAAGGATTATTTAAAGGGTAACTTTGTTGATTAAAAAAAAATAGTGTGAGGATGATGTGAAAATCTAACACACTTCCCTTTGCCCTCTACAATAGAATGATATGATTCTAGTTTAACAGAAAAGTTGCCATTTAAGCACCACCACTATCATTTATGGCAAAGGATTTGCTTATGAAAACCATATTGTATAAAACTGTCAACATGAGATTGATGACAGTAGGCTCATATTCTGTCGACAGACTTCTTTTGTCACTCTGGATGAAGCCATAAAGATTACCAACCGCCGTGTCAATGCTATTGAGCATGGTAAGTTCATGCTATGTTAAGTTTGCATCAAGTAGCACC
This sequence comes from Gymnoscopelus microlampas, assembly GCF_963454915.1. Classification (NCBI taxonomy): domain Eukaryota; kingdom Metazoa; phylum Chordata; class Actinopteri; order Myctophiformes; family Myctophidae; genus Gymnoscopelus; species Gymnoscopelus microlampas. Next base: position 25,035,409 of record NC_139953.1, read on the forward strand.
AATGAAACAAATAAGCAGAACCCCAAAAATGAAACAAATAATGAAAACCCCAAGAGTGTGATTGTAGTAGCTGAAGGCATATTTACCCTTTCTTTCTACTTCCTTGACAGTGATCATCCCTCGTATTGAGCGCACCCTCACCTACATCATCACAGAACTGGATGAGAGAGAACGAGAAGAGTTCTACAGGTGATATGTCAATTAACTGGTATCTCTGTCATCTAGAACTGAATCAAAAGGGCTGTGCTGATTCCTGCCTGTTTGTTCACATTAAAGCAGTTAAACATATCGACTCCCAACACTTAAGAGCTGCTCAGAAGGTCCATAGTCTAGTACTGTTGGTCACTGGGGCAGCTGAACTGGAGTTATGGGGTGTTTATTTCTGTTGCTAAAGGGGATTTTCATAAGGAATGGATAGCATTTTCCCTTCACATTGGCCAAAAAGCTTACTTATTTCAAAATCTTCCACATAATGGCACAACACAACATACCTAGCCATCATATTCTTATGTTTATAGGGAAGAACAAATATATATTTAATAATTTCCGATAATTCCGTCTGCAGGCTGAAGAAGATCCAGGAGAAGAAGAAGCAGCTGAGAGAGAGGACAGAGTTGGAGATCGCTGCTCGCCTGGCCAAACTGGGTCCCATTGCCGAGCCCGCTAACATGCTAACGGAAGAGATGGACGAGGACCTGCTCTTTGAGTGACACGCTAGCTGCACCTCGTTAACATGTGTCACCCCTCATCCTATTTATTCTGTGCCTCCCAGGCCATGTTAATGTGTATTTGTGCAAATGAAAAACAGAGTTCTTTTTTTGATTACACGTTGTGATCTATCATGTCGTTTTCAGTATTGAAGATACAAAATGTATTACTGTATTGATTCAAAATGCCCGAAACGTCAACCATTGGCTGCTACTAGCGAGAGCATCTGTCTATTACATAAACTAGGAAGTGAACTATTAGGTGCATTTGTGTGTGATTGAATGAAGGTTGTAAATACTTAATTCTCCTCACATCGTGTGTGGTCATTGCATGCTGTCAGTTTGTGCAGTCAATAACGTGGTTGTAGATAATTGTTTTCCCCAGAGTGTGCTTGTTGTCTACTATGCTGTGGAGGACCAAGACGAGGACCAAGGATGTTGTGGTTGTCTCATTTAGGAGAATGGTTATCACGGCACCTGTGTGTGTGTGTGTAATCTATCAAAACCCCAGTGTGCAAGCCCACAATGCACAACACTTCATCCAAAATAAAATTGTGAGTATGTAACCAGCATCTGAATTTTCATTCTTACTTTTAAGATCTTGAGGGAGATTGTCAACCAGTCAGTGTTTTAGTTTTAGCCAAAAAATTACAATGCAATAGGTTTTATTTCTGGGTATGAATAAACATATACTGAACATAGTTTAACCTACAACTGATTGGATTTGTTAGTTCTGTGCCCAAAGGCATTGTACTAAACACACATATTTTTCAAATGCAACCTGGGTGAGGAATGGAAACTATTTTAACACCAAAATGCTACATGTAGCACGTTATTTTTAGTGGAGTTATTTGAACTAATTCATTAAGATGTAATGTCTTAACTCATTGAGTGCCCACATTATTATTATCTATTTCTGGCCATTACAATTTTTATTTTTTTATTTTTTCAAAGTAAAAAAAAAGTGCTTAGGAAGCGAGATACAGCCTTTTTAAGTTGTACGTCAAACAAGGAGTGGATGGAGCTGCAAATCTTCAGATGATGATATCTTGGGTTCAATTTTTTTTTTCAAAAACACGTGAAACACGTTAATGGCACTCAACACCATAGCGCTAAAACACGTGAAACACGTTAATGGCACTCAATGAGTTAAGACCAACATTGACAACTTGTTTCTAATAAAACAAATCCTTCTTTATAGGCCTATGTTTTTTATACTTAATCACTGACCAGACTTGTAGATAAAATTGCTTTGTATTAATATTGTTTACCGGAGCGGTGCAAAAAATGAACTATGAACTGAATGAAGCAAACCTACAGGAGTTGTTTGGATTACGTGTTTTACAGGATTTACTGCTCACAGAACCTGAAGAGTATGTTTTCAAAGTTATGAAAGGCAACATGTAAAGAAGACAGAGTCAAAATCTGGAAGAGAATACACATACACATCAATCTGGTAACCTATGTAAAACAAAAAATGAAAAACAGCACCCTCTGCTGTTCTTTTTCTTTTTTTTACCTTTTAAGGCAGTAGCGCAGCTCTGATGGATTGATGATTGATTAATGTTCTTTATTTAGTAAGACATGAGAACAACAGTACATGGAAGTACAAATTCACAATACATGGTCTACAAAACTGGAAGACTCATTAAGCACTGAGCTTGTTTAAGATGAGATCCCCATGCACACAAATCATGATGACATATAAGAGACAGACAGATACACACTAATATACAGAACGTCATTCATGCAATCGGCTTAAAAATATGTACAAGAGAAGGAAAAAATCACACCCTGTGTGAAGGTAGCGGCGCCTTTGATACATTATGTCATCGATATGTGTTTATAATGTGTTTATAGCCATGTGTCACGTGAAGCTTGACCAATCACTTTGTTGACGGGTCTGACCAATCGGAACGTTGACGGGTCTGACCAATCAGAACGTTGACGGGTCTGACCAATCAGAACGTTGACGGGTCTGACCAATCAGAACGTTGACGGTGAACACGGACAGTGTCAGGTATAGAGCAGGATCCGCTCTATACCTAAAGGTAGCGCCGCTAAAAAATGGGGTGTGGGGGGGGGGGGGTAGTAGGTTAAGACTTGGACAGGGGCCATTTTCGAATTGCAGCCTCCTGAAGGTGTATCTTTAGGGCAGTTTTGAAAGTGAGTAGGGTTTTACACTCCTTTACTCCTTTTGGTAGGGCATAACACATTTTTGTTGAATAGCATGAGAACGAGTTAATTCCCTTTGTATCTCTGAATCTGTTCTTGAGAGATTAAGCAAACCTAAACCTTGTTGAAGTTTCTGTGTTCTATATTCTACTTCAATGGCCCTAACCCCTAAACCTTTTCAGGCTGCAAGCCCCCAAAATAATCATATTTGAGGACCCCCCACCCTGACAAGCACTTGTAATTGTTGGAGTTGCGGTATTACATTTTTGTTCCTCATATAAATATTGTGAACTCTGTGAGCTTGTAGATCTGCTTCGGCTATTTTCAAGATTTGGCCAATGTTTGACCAGTTTCTATAGTACAGTTTGTTGATTACTTTTGATGCAGTAATGGTCTTTTTTTAGGTATTAAAAAGGTCTTAAAAATCCATTGTCACTTCAATGTCATCTGGGGACCCTCCAAAAATCGTGTGGGAACCCACAGGTTGAGAACCACTGTTCTACTGCATGTTTCCTGGCTATTACAACATATTGTATGATTACCACCTATTAACACCTTTTTTAATTCATTATGTGCCGAGTGCTGACAGAACACTCACCACTCTTTAGACCTAAACAGATGAAACAATAATTGAAATTTAACAACAGTTTTGATGATACATTAAAACGGGGGGCATACGTTAGTCCGACAGACCATTACTCCGACTATGTGGCATCCGCGTGCGGTTAGGGTCAGGGTTCGGGTTTGGTATAGGGTTAGTATAGTAAACGTCGGAGGCATGCTCTGTCGGAGGAACGGTCTGTCGGACTAACGTATTGCACCCCATTAAAACTGTTGACAAGGCAATGCAAGTTCATTTGTACAGCACATTTCAACAAAACAATCCAAAAGATTTTCACAAAACATCAACATTATTAATGGTATTATTGGTATGCAAGGGCAAAGAAATACAGGACAGGGTCTGATAACGGCATGGCTATCCTGCGAATCTCTGATGTCATCTTGATGATGTCATATTCATGACATCAGTGCCCAAATATATAGAGTTCCACATGGCTCCAGACTGGCCATAAACCTGGAGGTCATCTATGGCATGTCTGTGAAGGAGTCATTACTCCTTGGGCAGTGTTTCAGCCCAATCCGGCTACCAATTTGACTGCCATTATAGAATTTAAGGTAAATATTTCAACAAATATAAAACATGAAATAACACCGGGAAAGGCTTCAGCCCATTTCTACTGACATCAATTTTGAAATTGTAAGTCTTTGACTGTCGTTGTCCCTGTGCGGCCCCTTGTGTTCCTCACTTGCCTGTGCCACAACATGGTTCGGCGGATTTGACTGTCGGCATCCATTCCTGTGCGGCAGCAGCTTCTCGTGTTTCTCTTTCATTGCCTGTGTGCTCCACCAGGTCTCTTTGACTGTGGGCGGCATGCAACAGAAGACTTCTATGCGCCACCATGGCTTTGTCTGACTAACTGTCACTAAAGGGGGGCCTGCATCTTTGGGTGCAGACAAGCAAACACACAGGCAGACGCACAATAGATGACCAGCATCCTTCAGTGACCAATTGATGATGTCATTGACACATACCTCAACTGTGCCAAATGTGGGCATTCTAAGCCCCTTGACTTTCATTATGTAAAATAACAGTTATAGATTTCAAACAGTATGAAACAAAAAAGTGGATGAATTAAGTAAGCCTACTGGCAGGCAGTGTACACAAGAAATATGGCGCTGATCTTTCCAGTTGTTTCAAGTTTAGGTCCAGACAAACAAACAGACTAGACAGACAAACCCATTTCTACACATCTTGCTTCTTAAAGAGCCACGCCTTATGCCCATATATGGAGATCTCTGTATCTGTCTGTATGTGCTGATTGTATGCCGATATATGGAGATCCCTGTCCCTGATAGTCATAGTACTGACTTTGTATTACATTATACTATGACGTCGTATTGATGACATCAGGGATCTCCATATATTATATAGAGAACCATGATGTCATCAAGATGATGATCTCTGTATGCCCATATATGGGCATATCAGCCGGATCAGCGGTTCTTAACAACTGCTGTTCTGACCGACTTCATACCGGTAACTACGCTCCCTCTAGTCCTCTGTGATATGCCCGCCGAGTTTGAAGTGGATCGGTGGGGCGGATCTCAAGATATGCGGAGACAGATGCACATGCAAACTCACACGCAGAGATGTGCATAATTTAAAGAAGGATACTTGGAAGCCAGAGTATGATGTCAGAGTACTGACATCATACATCTTACTGATGACATCAGGGATATCCATATATGGGCATTTTCTGATTCTCTCCTTCCTTTATGTTATGTATGCTTGGCAACGGTAAGCATGCATGTCACATACTTAAGCTAAAGTATGTGACATCAGACCTGAACTCTATAAGTTAGAGTGAAAGAGCGAGAGACAGATAACGGCAGAGATACAGGTGGCCCATGCCAGAGAAAGAGATGTTCAGCCAATGCTAGAGAGAAAGAGACATTCCGTCCATGCGAGAGTTAAAGACAAAGGGAACTGAGAGAAACCACAAGAGAGAGAAGAGACAAAGACAAGAGTGTCGAACTGTACTCGACAAAACTTAAAAGAAACTGAAATTCAATGACTGACATCTTAAATTTTGATGCAGAGGACATCAATGAGATCCCAATGTTGGTCAACAACTTCTCAAGCATGGAAGAGAGCACCCCAGAACTGTGGACGCACGTTCACGAGGACATCATCCACGAGGTCATCATCCCGGAGGAGGAAGAGGAGGATGAGGAGGAGGAGAAGCAGAGGGACATGGAGGACATTGTTATGCTGCCCATGAACTTGGAAGACTACACCGATGCAGAGATCCAGTGCTTCATTAAGGCCTATAAGAAATTTGGATCTCCACTTGACAGGCTAGAGGCCATCGCCAGAGACTCTGGGCTGGTGGACAAATCTATGGCAGACCTCAAAAGGCTGGGGGAGCTGATCCACACCAGCTGTGTGGCTGCAGTCCAGGCGCATGAAGAGCACCTCAAAGAGAACCCTTCTGAAGATCCTGGAAAGCGCAGAGGTATCAACATCAAGATCTCTGGAGTGCATGTAAACGCCAGGTCCATCATTCAGAATGAGGAGAGATTTGAGCCGCTTCACAAGGCTGTACCCTCCAACCGAGTGGAGAGAAACAAGTTCCAGCTGACACGTCAGGTCAAGATAGTGCACTTTGACACTGACTGGAACCTGCAGGATGACATTAACCTCTTGCTTGCCATCTATAAGCATGGCTATGGCAACTGGGATCTGATCAAGACTGATCCTGACTTTAAGCTGGTTGAGAAGATTCTTCCTGACGACCCATGTAAGAAACCCCAGAGCAAGGAGCTGCATGCCAGAGCAAACTACCTTCTCAAATTGCTGAAAAAGGAGCAGTCCTCCAAACGAGGGGAAGAGGCCAGTGTGAAAAGGATCAAGGTCCTCCTCAAGGACAAGCAAGGGAACCACATCTCTTCCCCTCTTCTGTCGGACAACCCCTCTGAGGAGGCCAAAGTGAAAAAAAGGAAACCTCTGTTGAGAAAGGAGAGCATGGTCCTCATGGACGAGCACCACATCACTTCCCCTCATCTGTTGGACAGTCCCTCTGTGGAGGCGCAAGTGGAAAAAAAGCGTCGGGTGAAAAAGGAAAGCATTGTCCTCAAGGAAGAGCAGGAGAACTACATCACAGATGAGGGTCTGACGGACAAACCCTCTGAGGAGGGCAAAGTGAAAGACTACGAAATGGACAAGTCGTCCACCAAGATGATGCAGAAGAAAAATGATAATAAAAAGGAGAACAATGAAAAACTGAGAACGCCTAAAAAGGAGAAGAAAGAGGGAAGCGGCAAAGAGAAAAAAGCCCCCAAGCCTAAAAAAGGAAGGGTTAAAGGAGGCAAAGGGAAAAAGACCTCAGGCATGGTACGCATCACCGCCGCCGGCTCTGAGGTGGTTCCCATAGAGGAAGACGATGAACTAGACCAGGAGACCTTCAACATTTGTAAGGAGCACATGAGGCCTGTAAAGAAGGCCCTCACGCAGCTTGATAAGCCTGATGAGGAACTGTCTGACAAGAAGCAGATTCAGCACACGCGCACCTGCATGCTAAAGATAGGAGACCAAATTACGGAGTGCCTTAAAGCTTACAACGACCCAGAACATGTCAAAACATGGAGGCGGAACCTCTGGATTTTTGTGTCCAAGTTTACAGAGTTTGATGCAAGGAAGCTTCACAAGGTTTACAACAAGGTGCAGCAGAAGCGCTCACAAGAGGCAGAGAAGGTACAGAAGGAACAGAAGAAGGGCCCTAAGAGGGTAAGGCCTTTCAGACCAGAACCCTCTAGTTCCAGTCGGGACTCCAAAGGCAGCACACAGCTGTCGACCTCCCAGTCAATGGCTCACCCCTCTCAGGCTGGCTCCCATGGTCAACACAGAAAACAGTACAACCCCACCAACAAGTGGCATTTTGGGAGCGATGATGGGGGAGACCGACGGAGGGACCACAAGCACAACTACCGAAGTAACAGCAACCATACGTCGCAAGATCGTCATCATCCCTACGACCCGCATCGCTATGAGGATCACTATAGGGACCGTCGTTCCCATGGAGACTCTTACCACCGCAACAATACTTCTGCTCGATCGCGTGGATACTCTCACCGAAACTCAAGCCGTTCCCGCAACGATAGTCCTCCACCTCGATCCCATGGATACACTCACCGCAGCTCAAGCAGTCACCGCAAGGATAGTCCTCCTCCTCGATCCCATGGATACACTCACCGCAGCTCAAGCAGTCACCGCAAGGATAGTCCTCTTCCTCGATCCCATGGATACATCTCTCACCGCAGTGCAAGCAGTCAACGCAAGGATAGTCCTCCTCGATCCCATGTATACACTCACCGCAGCTCAGGCAGTAACCGCAAGGATAGTCCTCCTCGATACCATGGATACACTCACCGCAGCTCTAGCAGTTACCGCAAGGATAGTCCTCGATCCCATGAATACTCTTACCACAGCTCAAGCAGTTATCGCAACAATAGTTCCCCTCGAAAGAGGCCGTATGATCAGTATGGCAATGACCGGAACCACATGAGGCACCGACCTTATGACGAGAGGCATCCAGATGCCAAGAGAAGACGCTCTGATGAGTCCCGTCTGTCCAACAGAGACCGGCCTCCTGCTCATGACTTTAGGAGGATGCCCGAACACAGGCTGCCAGAGCACGTCACACCAGAGCATGTCACACCAGAGCACGCCACACCAGAGCACAGCAAGAAGTTATACAATGATATGAAGGGCAAGGAGGATATTGATACAGTGATGAACCCAGTGGGATCTGCACCCAATCTAAACTCAATGGAATCTACAGTATACTGTACATGAACTACAAAAGGAATCCTGTGCACTGCTGCACAGGGAACCGCAAAGGGATCCACACAGAAAAGACACATAAAACAAAGCATAAACAAAGATATTGTTTTTCTTCTCTTTTTTTTTATTTATATGTATTCTCTTAACGTTTTTCCACTTGAACAAGACCTGTCCCTGTGCCCTGCGCTGGCAGGTACTGTGACAATTGTTTCAGCTTTCTTATAACCTTTCTAATCAAGTTCAGACAGTGGAAGGATTTCCCCATAATCTTTTGCCAGGAAACCACCGTTGTCTGCACTGGATAGCCGCTGAATAATAAGCAGCTCTTACAGCAGAATAGTACAGAAGAGAGGACCTTACCGTTTAGTTAGCCTGCAGGCCTCTGAAGCATAGAAGGTGTCTTGGGAGGTTCTCATGACCTTGTGTTGTAAGTCCTTCAAAATAATGAACTTAGCTCTCTTTCTTGTTCTGCATCAGGCAGGTCTGTTTACTTTAATATTTATTGATGATGTCTTCTTGTTCTGCAGCAGGCAGGATGATTGTTTAGAGTGTATACATCTGTACTTTTAATACAAATTAATTTGAGTGAAGGATGTCTTATTGTTATGTTCTTCTTCTGCAGCCTACCTACTGTACTTCTATGGCCTGTATCTGTAACCTTAATGGCTGTGCCATCTCTGGTGCCTGAATTTCCCCAAGGGATCAATAATAATATCTATCTATCTAACCATCCTCCAGTGTTAAAATCTGACTGATTTAGAACTTTACTGAATCATAAATATTGTATTTTTCATCTGATTGCTTCAACACCTTACGGATGCACTGTAACCTGGAAGTTAGTTAGACCTTAACTGATGGGCTGTATGTGTGAACGCAAATGTCTGACGCAATAGGACCTGACATGCAAAACAGACTTGACACACACGCACACGCACATGAACACACACATGCACACACACATCTACGCACGCAGACACACACACACACACACACACACACACACACACACACACACACACACACACACACACACACACACACACACACACACACACACACACACACCAACCATATGCGTCCTCTGTGATAGCACAGAGGAAGGAGGATAGGAAGCCTCATGGACTACAACAGCAACAAATTGGGAGTTGACTTCCTTGTACAGTATGTTGCCCAGTATGCATTTTTATGTTACTTTTATTCAGGTAAAACATTGCATTCTGTATAAGATATTGAGTGCAGCTTATTGGTACATGCATACACCTGCATCAGGGCAGGGTCATCACCATGCTGTCTTGCGGTGGACATTTTGGTCAAAATTCTATTTTTGCCACAGACATACAAAATGAGTGGACAGCAATATTACCAGAAACACATAAAGAGCTAGCCCAATGACCTTATAACAGGTCTTAGTCTTGCCCATTGTCAGAGAAAACTGGATGATCTATCTATTGTTTCTTTTAATTACTTGACTCATATTTGATTAGCCCCGCCTAGTTTGATAGTTTGACCTGAGATTTGTGAGCCGAGCATGTTGCTGTGGACATGTCACATGGCGATAAGACCCTCATTGCAGTCTTTATCGTGCAGAGCTGCAACGCCTCTCGGGTTGGATCTAGTCTCGCGTGGCCAGACTGTTGCCACCCACAATTTTCAAATGTTTCCGGTCATACAGTCTGGGACTCGGAAGCTCTGATCATAATTAGAATATAAACCGGATATGAAGCCTCCTCCCCACTTCCGTTTCGTCTTTACAGTCGCGCAAATGTATCCTACAAATCATCTAAGTATATTTAGCTTTCTGCTTAGCAGAAATAGAAATAAAAATATAGCTGCAAGCAGCAATAATACAGGGCCAGTGAATGCAGAAAGAAAAAAGAAAGAAGCAATGATAAGTGATATGCACAATAAGCCATAGAAACATAGAAGTCTGAACGTGAGAGAAAGAAAACCATACAATTAACATGAGCATTTGAAACCCTCACCAACCCTAACCTCAGTAAAACTATGCCTACCCCTAACCTCAAGAAATACTATGCGTAAGCCTACGAATGCCAAATCATGATCACCTCAACACATCATCGGGGACAGGGCTCGAACCAGTGACCTCCGGACTCATAGGCTGCCTATACAGCCTACTAAACAGAGCTGTGTCACAGTGCAACTTTACAATGAAATACTGAAAAACTAGAAACGGATAATGTAAAAGAATGAATCTCACATTATTAGTAAGACCTTGCTACCTCTGTTCATCCCTTTAGTGGACCAGTGGCTAATGTAAACATGTTTTATTAACTCTAATGTGCATTAGATTTGATAGATTTCTGAGGCATTAATGATTTCATCAGTTCATGATGACAGTAAATAGTTGATTTAATTGTAGCAGATTGATCAATCACCTTTTTGTAGTTAGGCTACTGAAAAGAAACAGCACAACGTAATGCTCCTAATAAAACAGTAATTCTTCATTTACAAAAAGTGGACAGTAGTTCACTGTTTTAGAAAACGTATTTCTGTAGATATGTAAGTCTAGTCCGCTGTACCAGACATAGCCTAAAGAAGTGTGTGTGTGTGTGTGTGTGTGTGTGTGTGTGTGTGTGTGTGCGTGCGTGCGTGCGTGCGTGCGTGCGTGCGTGCGTGCGTGCGTGCGTGCGTGCGTGCGTGCGTGCGTGTGTGTGTGTGCGCCTGTGTGCCTGTCTGTCTGTCTGTCTGAACTAAACCCGCAAGTCGTTGTACTAATCATCAACACCAAATTTCTTGTAGCCTATACACCACCAGTAAGCCAATGAAGTACCTTGCAGTAACATTTTCGTGTTTTATATTTTTGGAAAATAATATTTAACATTAATTTTACAATAAAAATGGATGTCAATGGGGCTCTGATTGGGCTTGAAACCTTGCCGACATTTGGAGTCATATGTCAGTCATACGTAGATGACTTATACTTCACAGGCTGGTCACATGAAGTCCGAGATGTAAATGGGAGCCACAGCATTCTCATGTAGATCTCGAGATCCACATGATCCAATTTGTATTATTATTCTATGTTTTAATGAGATAAGATATCTTATCTCAGGTACGTGTACATATGTAGATGACTTGTTTGTTTTCTTTGATCTTCTTGATCTCTCTTGCCCCTTGGCCCCCCGCCTCCCTCTTCTTCCCTTTCTTGTTTTCTAGGGAAATAACAAAACGATAGAACTTGCACAAAAACGACTTTAACCCACTTTTTTTACTTCTGTAAACCTGTGATGTGACAATAAAGCTGATTCTGAATCTGAATGCTGTGGCTCTGTAATGAGGCTAAACTGTCTATTATAAAAGAGGGGTCTGTCTGTGAGAGTCAGTAATCTAATCTCACAAACCAACGCCACATTTTATTTCTGTTTTATTCTTCCTCATTTTACTGATGGCCTTCTGCAGGTCTGACTGTTGGATGGGACGGATAGAATCCTCTGAAGCATTTTCATTTAGGGGTTGTACAAAGTCTTGGAGACACAGCAGTGCGGCGTCGCGACATATCTCTTTGAGGTCACTTCCTGAAAATCCCTCTGTTTCCTTGGAAACATCACAGAGGTCCACAGACAAATCCACCCTTTCATTGTTCAAGATCACCTTCAGGATCTGTTCTCTCTGTTTCAGACTAGGCTGTTCTATGTGAAACCTAGTGGGCATTCTCCTCAGGATGGCTGAGTCTATATCTTGAGGACGATTAGTAGCTCCCATTATAATCACCTGATGGTTGTGGTCAGTATCCAGTCCATCCCACAGACTCATGAACTGAGCTTTGATCATTGCTGTGCACTCGTGATCTGACATGGAACGATTCCTCAAGAACGAATCTATCTCGTCTATGAAGATAATCGAGGGTTGTAGTTTAAAAGCCAATGTGAACACAGCAGCAGCCAGCTTCTCTGATTCGCCGTACCACTTGTCTGTCAACGTAGACGGCTGCAGGTTGATGAAGCGAAACCCTGCTTCCTTGGCTGTCGCTTTGGCGATGAGCGTCTTACCACAGCCAGGTGGGCCGTACAGCAACACACCTTTAGGTGGTTTTAACAACTTGGATCCTTCAAACAGGTGTTTCTTCTGAACAGGAAGGATGACTGTGCCTTTCAGCTCCGTTATGACCTCATCAAGACCAGCGATGTCATGCCACGTTGTCTGCATACTGAGAGGGTCCACCAGATGAGCTGCAATGATCGTCTCATAGTCTGACAGTTTAACTTTCTCAACCCCAATCTGACACATCAGCTTCTCTGCCTGTTTCCGAGCATCCCCTTTCTTCTTCCTGATGGGATCGATGGCGTCTTCTATCCATTTTAAGGTGAGATAGGTGAAGGCTCCAAATATGGTAAGAATGACGAGATGGCCCATGGCCTCACGTCCCAGATGTGCCATGTTGTCTCTGCCGGAAATCTCACCTCGAGTTTAACACCACCTCTATCTCCTACCACACAATGACTCGTCACGTCCGTGTTGTGTTAGTAAAGTCAGTTATGCACACAATCTGAAAAATTCAACTGGTTCAACTGGGAACTGGCCCACTACACTGGTGTCCGGTAAGAACGTAAGCAGTGATGTCTGACCCCACGCTCCAGGAATCGCTATTACACAATACCCACGTATTGTGTGTCCAGAGGATGACTAGGTGTCCGTGATACCCGATCCTACACAATGCCCAGGTTAAAGGCGTGTGAAGGCTTAGGGGTTCCCCTTGTTAACGATTAAGACTTTGGGATCCTCTAGTAAGTGATAACAACCCAGGAATGCTTACTCAGTTCTTGGCTGACACTGCCCTTCACACTGTGTGTGGATCTACTTATATGCTGACCTGCTCACGTCATTACTATGATGTCCGACGAACTACCTCAAACAACGTGATTGGCCGGAAAACCTTGAATATCCATATCTGTCTGGCCCTGGGACTGTGGAGGATGCACCTCTGCGGAGGACGCACAAAATCAAATGTGTGTTTGAGGTAGGCATCGTCTTCCCTGATTGGCCAACCCGACCCGTCGGCTTCATGGATTGGTGGAGCTTTGCATCACGTTTGTGTCGCTTACAGTTTTAACTTTAGCTGATTTGGCTGCATGCCAAAAGGCAATTCTGATCTTGTAGTCCATCATGAGCCATCCAGACCTCTCAGGTCGTCTGGGAGAGGTCAGAAGTCAGAAGTAATGAACGAAGCAGCAGTCCATTTTATGCACCACATACTGTATATGGAACAAACTCCCAGAAAACTGCACGTCTGCTACAACTCTCAATTATATTAAAAAATCAAAGCTAAATACGTTTAGTTCTGTTTGCAGCTGCCATTTACTGAGGTTTTTTTTAATTATCATAATGTATTAATAATGTCCTATTTGGACTGTAATTGTATTCTCTTTTTTCTGTTTTCATCCTATATTAAAATTGCCTAAAGGGTGGGTCGACAGTGGACGATGGACATCACAAAAGTAACATGCAGACCTGCGAGGCGCACTGTTACTCCAATCCGCACCAAACTTGGCACAAATACTGTTCAGGGGTCACCCATGACAATAGTAACACCAAGTGCCCCAGGGGCCACATTAGAGGCCCTAGGGGCCCCTGGGTGCCATGGGCTCCAATCTGCACCAAACTGGGCTCGAACACTGTTCAGAGGTCATGTGCGGCCCCCAGGGGCCATGTTAGGGCACACAGGCACACTATTGCTTCAATCTGCACTTGACACAAGCACTGTTCAGGCGTCTGCTATGACAATTGTCACAAACAAGCACGCGCACACACACGCGCGCACGCATGCACGCGCACACGCACACACAAAACATTGCAAACATGGGGCACTACAGCAGTGTTACAGCAGTGTCTAACATTTCAAATGGCCATAACTCGTGACCATTGCTCTGATTAGAGCAATATAGGAATGGATTTTAAGGCCACCACGAGGCCTGAAAATCTAGTACCGGTTTATTCAAATGTCCATTATAGTGCATGTGTTTCTTTTGAACTCTCTTAATGTGTTGTGTCTTAATGTTTAATGTATAGCACTTTTAATTGCCTTGTTTAAATGTGTTACACAAATAAATGTGCCTTGCTTTGCTTTACCTAATGTCTTTATAATGTCAGTAGTCGAGGAAGGAACCATGCAGATTGGGCTATGGCCACAAGAGGCTGCAATTTGGTCATAAATCCAAATTAGCTTGCTGGTTATTTTCCTGATTCATCCTGCAGACTGGACCAGTATGCGCTATTCTTTTAAGTGTACTCATCCCACGAGACCACCATAGATGAAAAGGTCAATATGGACAACACAGTCTTTGTTCCAAACCTCTAAAAAGATATTGTAAAATAAATGATGGATAAATAGCCTACAATGCAAGCCTCAAGCCTTGAGGTTCGTTTGATTGATATAACAATCTTAATTGTGGTATTCACACTGACCTGCTGCTATTACAACTAACATAATAAATATGACATACATGTTCAGCTTTTTTTCAGCCAGTGTGATGAATAGCTTTAGGATATATAATAAAATTGCCAATAGGTAGATATTTATTATATATTTTTTTCTTTTGCTATTTATTGCAATAATGCCGAACAGCCTAAACCCAAGAATGTTACTCCTGCATAATTATGTGATATAATAAAGATCTTGAATCTTATGCATATTTAAATCTTAAAGCATATTTAGTAAATGTTATGGGGAGGCTAAACCAAGCCTGTAGCTAGTTGTGTAAAGTAACTAAGTACATTTACTCAAGTACTATACTTAACAATTTTGAGGTATTTTTTACTTTACTGGAGTATTTCAAATGTTCTATACTTTTACTTCTACTCCACTACATCTCAAAGGCAAATATTGTACTTTAACTCCACATTATTTGAAAGGTTGTAGATTTAGATTATTATTACAAAAAATACATTAACCGCTCCGGCCTTATACATTTCAGCCATTTGAAAATCGCAGATCTACAAGCTCACAATGCGTTGCGATCTGACTCATTGTGAGCTTGTAGATCTACTATTTGCAATACATTTTATACATTTGAAAACTTGTGAAACGGGACATTCTGGATAATTAGTACTCTCACTTTTGTACTTCATAAGTACATTCTGATACCAATACTTTGTACTTTTACTCAAGTTTTTTTTTTAATTATTATTTCTAGATTGCAGTAGGCCTACTTTTACTTAAGTAAAGAATGTGAGTACTTTTTCCACCACTGCTGCCCTGTAGCTAATTCATCCATGGCCAAAAGGCAAATAGGACATAAATATCTGAGGGGACCTCCTTCTTTGTTCGCCGTTTAGTCACCTCTCTCTCTCTCCTCGTCTAAAAGCATTAAACGAGGAGCCGCCACTTCTCCCGTTAGCCCTGAATTCCTAGCAGTGTTGCCATGTCGGCTTATTATAAGCGACTTTGGGCTTCTTTTTGTGTGAAGTTGATTGTAAAAAAATGTTAGTTGCGGGTTGCAGTTTTTTGGCTTCTTTCTAAAGTGTACTTGCTTATTAAGGCTTGCCTCCATTTATTTTGTGTATTATTTAAACCAGTGGTTCTCAAATATTTTCATGAAAAGGTTTTGTGCCCTGGTCGAGCATTTGTGTTGTTAGAATGTTTCCAAAAACATACTCCAAATTCCCACATTTTATTGCAAGAGTTTGTGACGCGTTGTGAGCTTGTATATCGGCTATTTTCAAATAGCCGATGCATATAGGTTTAAAGTGCCCATGTGGTCTATTAGTTGCTTCTTTTGGGCTTGTTTTCATAGCCCTGGTTGTTTATTTCTCTCACAAAATATGGCAACACTGATTCCTAGCATTCCTCCATTCTGATGTCAGGAGAGAGAGAGAGAAGGGACACAGACGGTAACCGGAAGACTCGCCCCAAAACACGCTTGCCCCCATTTTTATTTTGCGGACCAGCGGTTCTTGTATTTCTTTTTACTGAGGATAAGGTTATGGTTAGGCCTTTTTTTTTTTTTTTTTTTTTACTGAGGTTGAGTTTAGGAATAAGGGTAGGCTTTGGCACCATTTTACCGATGTTACGTTTAGAAATAAGGTTAGGGTTTAGGCATAGTTTACTGAGGTTACGTTTAGGAATAAGGTTAGGTTTTAGGCATAGTTTACTGAGGTTACATTTAGGAATACCAGGTGGCGACCGTTCCGAAGTTGCCGGATTTGCCCCCGGGCGACTGTGTTTTGGGGCGAGCGTTTTGGTATTCACACACAGACATCTGGACCCTAGAGCCTCACTCTGCTGTACCAGAGTGGTCGACAGACACGACCAGGGGGTCGCACAGCAACATATACACACAGAGGGTCCCAAAGAATGAGCAACACGTCGTTTAAAAAAAAAAAAAAAAACTCGATCAAGTTCGGAATATTTTGCTGACTGTTTAAGGTTGTCTGTGTACGCCGATGATTTCTCCCAACAGAAAACTTAAAAAGTGGGAAAAGAAGCAGTTCTCTTTGTCAATGCTACTTTTTTTCTTAAATTCTTGATTGTCTATTTTTCGCCTAAATGACTGAAGATTGTTTTTTGACGCATGATGGAAGCGCGAAGTAAAACAGTTTGAAGGATTATCGCCGCTTTAAGGATTTTTTTGAAGTTCACCTCCGTCGAACTCTTCGTCGAAGACAGGATTTTAAAAGCGAACACCATCATAAATCGTCATGTAGCGCAGAATCAAGGGTGGGTGTGCTTTTTGTTGTTGTTTTTTCCCCCCCAGTCGATCTAAAGTCGTTTTGTGCTTTGTTTGAGCAAATATTTGGCTGTGTGTAAATAGTTTACAGCCTGATCCCCCAAAAACGTTGTTGTCGAGTGTCTGACTGCGCTGCAGTGATTGAGTCTCAGTGAGCAGCAACAGGCCATATGCTGCTTGTCCACGTAGGGCACCTTCTGCTCAGCCAGACGCCAACATTAGGGCTCTGCGGCTGGGTTGATGCGTGTTGTAGTCATAGCTAGAGACAGACAACCAAAGGAATACCCTGTTATTGTATAGTTTAGATCAGGGGTCTTCGTCGTTTTTCAGGCCAAGCCAAGGAGCCCTTAGCTGAGAGAGAGAGATGAAGCAGGGACCCCCACTACATATTGTATAACATCATGTTTTTCATAGCTTTCATAGATGGCTTTCATAGACTTGTTTTACAGCACTATCCATCGGTGTTGGATTCACGTTGATGTGTGTTTTTCAGACAGTTAACCACTTAAACCCTCAATACTTAGAAATGGTACTTGATCTGCTCTTTTTCCCCCGGCTACACCAAACCTCTTTGCCGAAGATAGCCGATCTACAAGCTCACAACACCTCGCAGCGTGAGGCGTTGTGGGCTTGTAGATCTGCTATTTTTGGCTAAAGTTCTCCTCAGAATAGGGATGCTAGGGTTCAAGTGGTTAATCTAAAAACAAGAAGTTCCTATCATACAAAGATTTGACGGACCCCCTCTAGTAACTCTGAGGACCGCCTAGTGGTCCCGGACCCCCTGTTGAAGATCCCTGGCCTAGATTAAAGGCCTACTACACTGTAAAATAAATCAATCCCATAATAAATGTCTACACGGGATTCTAACCCGAGGTCTCCCGCATATGAGACCAAATTTCTTCTTCTTGTTCTTCTTACAGAATGATGCAAATTACATTTTAGTCATTCAAATACGTTCAGGATTGTAGCTTTAACTGTGGATATATGTATATTAAGTGCTGGCCCAGACATGTAGCTGTCCAAAATGGACCCATAGAGGTCGATTTGGTTACATCTGTTATACACGCTCAATTTATACATTAATACTGAGGATTTTAGGCCTACTTTTAACATACATTAATATGTTCGCTGACTAGTCTTGTGTCAAACTTCATACTCCCTTGGTTCAGTTTTGGTGGCCTGTGTGTGTAGGGGTTTCTTAATCTAGGTACAGTTGCACATGAATGTAATTATGCTGAAAATACACATGCATAGCGTTTAAGTGAACACGCACAAGTTTCATTTAACTTGTTAAATGTGCTGGAAATGCAATGTGTTGCAAGTTGAACTCGAGGAGGACTTGGTTAGGTAGGCCAGTGGTTCTGAAAGTGGGGTCCAGGGTGCTTTGAGGGGGTTCTAAATTGACCTTTACAAGTCTGTAACTCTTGACAGTATACAAATGGAACCAAATGGACCTGTTAGGGTCCATTTTATACACTGTCAGAGTTAAGGGGTGTCCTTGAAATGTAGACGTTTGAGAACTACTAGCTCACATTACAGTAAGTAGGTGATGTTTTGCTGGCCTACAGTTGTCCACTCAGTCACCTCTGCTGTGTCTGCCACCTCAATGATGACATTAGCACATTGCTGCTGCTCTGTTTGGTCTGCTCACACACACTGTACACGATTGCATTCGTGACCGTGTGAGTGTGTGTAAATATATGTTTGGACATGCACCTATAGGATTAACACCATCATTGTAAACGGGGAGAGGATACGGTAAAGGCAAATATAGCATTGCTGCAGGAGGCGTGGGCCTTGTACACACACACACACACACACACACACACACACACACACACACACACACACACACACACACACACACACACACACACACACACACACACACACACACACACACACACACACACACACACACACACACATCTGGCTGTCTTTATAAGCTCAGAGGCATGCTGTGTAAATTATAGTGCCAGAGCAAGTGGCTGGGGAGCATACAGCAGCTTTAAAACACTGTTAAAGAAGTTGAAGGAGACGAAAAGTAAAAGCCTAATTTATGCTTCGACACAATGGTGTCGCTCGCCGGAAATGAGGGATTTTCAGCGAGCAACATGCAACAAAGCATAAATTAGGTGAAAAGAGTGGGCCTCTATGAGAAAGTCAGCAACTTGGCCGTAGTTTGCTCCCCATCACTGTAGCCTAGTTGTTCTCAGTTTCATTCCAAGGACCCCCATAACAAATGGAAACAAATGGACCTGTAAGGGACCATTTGGTTCCATTTGTATACTCATAGTTACAGACCCATAAGGGTCCATTTAGAACCCCCTCAAAGAACCCAGAGGGGTCCCTGGACCCCTCTTTGAGAACCACTGCCGTATATGGACGGTCATGTTTATCCCCATTTTATACTTTGTTGTATGATGGTGTCCCGCTGCAAAAATGGCAGCTCTACAAGCTCACAACGAGAATGGGTATTTTAGCTATTTTTGAAATGTTTTGAAACATACGATACGATGACATGCCCAGGTTGAAAGCAGAGAGGAGAGGGAATGTTATTTGGTTGTAGGATATATATTATTGTAGGAACGTTATTTGAAAAGAAAAATATGTTTTTATGTTGCTTCAATAGCCTTATCTACTTGTCTGGTGGTGGCATATCAGATTCAGCAGCATACTGAGGTTGTTTGTGACCGCTGCATATGCCCGCATATCATGAGGCAAAATGTGAAAAATTGAAACATGTAAAGTGGGAAGAGAGGCGGCAATTTTATTGTAGTCCGCTGTTGCTTGATTATAATGTTCTAACTTTTGATTACAACTTTAAGAGGAAAAGTATGGCATACCTTTCTGTAATTTTGGGCAATTGCTCCTGCCATATGACAAGGGAAGAAGAAAGAAAAATAAGCAAGTGTGTTTGTTTATTGTATACAATGAGGCTGAGACATTCATAACCCCCTTCAAAGTATATGTCTGACTCTTATGACATTCCATATAACTTCCCCAACACAAACAGGAGTGATTTGGAAGCTTAGTAACATTACCTGTAAGCAATAACGCAATCATGTGGTATTGTTGTAAAAGAATGTGTATGCAGATCATGGCTGTTTTGAGATCTTTACATTTTGTGAGCAGTGCTCTTTGTCAGTCTAGCAGACAACAACAGAGGAGAGTGAGCATGTCCCAACCTGCCCCGCTCTCCCACACTCTACCCCAGGCTCCTACCAGGTGCTATAGGTGAGCTGTCGATCAATCCTCAGCCCGCCCTCGCAGCAGGTCAGCCCCCTCCATTTGCTCACCCCAACAACAACACACAGGCACACTGCTATGCTCACGTGTGGCTACCCCCCCCCCCCCCCCTACACACACACACACACACACACACACACACACACACACACACACACAGGTGAACGGGTGATGTTTGCTGAAAATGTGGTTTTGAAGAAGGCTATACTGAGCAAAGCAATACGACAGAATGGTAGTGTGCCATATATTCCCTTCAATAACGTGGGTGGGTTATGAATGCATCACCGTAACATTGTATTCATGTTCGTGGAAGAACATCACATGGATAACAGACACTCTACACCCAAGCGAGTTGCCTCAGAAGCCACTTACTTTCTCTCTGCCGTGATTAAAATGTGTGAATTTACAGTATGTCTACACTTCACAGAAAAAAAATAATCTGGGGAGGGGAGGGAGATGCAGCCTGCCCTAAATGACAGCCAAACCAAATGCGTTGCTCCCGTGATTGTTCCATAAAAGCCAGTGCTTATTGAAGTCACTGTGTTACTGCCTGAGGGTTCAGCATTAGAAAGCAGAGTCAGTGGCTTTTGGTGGCTGAGGGTAAGTAGTATTATTGCGTGCGTGTGTGTGTGTGTGTGTGTGTGTGTGTGTGTGTGTGTGTGTGCACACGCACACGCGCGTGTGTGTGTTTGTGTGATGTGGTTCCGGGAGGGGGATGGGGGGCGGGGGTATGGAAAATGTGAAGCACAGCACACAGTGGGTTTTTTCTCTTGCTGTAACAGAACTGGTGGCCGTGGGCTGCCTGTCCCAGGGGCTCTGCTGTTGTTGAGGTGGAGCGACTCCACTATCAACCTCACCACCGATGTTTATTCACCCATTCTCTCCATCCGCCCCTCGTTCTCATCATCCCCTGCTCCCCTCCCTCTTTCCCCTGTCCAACTGTACCAACATGATAAGAGCCTGAGAGAGAACCAGCGGTGTCAACATCCCTTCTTCCCCGCAGGTCTCTCGACTTCTATCTATCTTTGCTTATCTTGCTCGTTATTTTCCCATTCTGTTGCCCAGTGTGGGAAGGTGGAGGTTTACCCCCCCTGTATTGCCTCACACATACACATGGTCTTGTCCTGCACACACACAAACAGTGGTGGACAGTAACGATTCAACTAAGTATTACTTGAGTGCTGTACTTTACCTTTTTGTTTTTGTATCTGTACTTGAGTATCCGTATTTTTGGATACTTTCACTCCACAACATTTCGAAGACAAATATTGTACTTTTGACTTTACATTTCTAGGAAGGGAAAAAGTACATTATTAATTTACCAATTAACCCCTATTTCAAATCAAAATATAAGTTGTTGTTTATTTAAAGCGCCTCGGTACTTTAACTCAAGTACACATTTGTCTGCAACTTCTACTTGTAGTAATATTTGACCGGGAGTATCTATGCTTTGACTCAAGACCTGGGGTTGAGTAGATGTACTCTGTCCACCTCTGCAGACCTCTGCACACACAAACATACACATAATGCTGTTACCTTCTCCCCCTGCTTGTGGGTAAGTTCTATACTCCCTCTCCATGACATCAAGCTTCTGTTTCCTGTGCCACAGGATGAGCCGACAGAATCACATCTTTTCCAGTTTGGAAAATGGGTCTCTGGCCTGTGTCACTGGATGTGCTCGTCTCTCCGCGTTAAAGCGACAGTGTTTAGATATCCATGCCAGCCAGGCTGGAATGTTGGCATCCGTGTGTCCCATAATAACTGTCAATACAGCACAAGCTCTACACATAATAAAAAACACAGTCCTGGGTTGGTCCTCTCTCAGGTAAGGTCACACAACTTGCTATATTAACCATTACGCGGAATTTGTCGCTCCTCACATACTGATATAGCATGGCGAGTGTGTAACACCATCCCAAGGTGAATGCCAAGAATCGTTTGTAAACATAGTCTGGACTCGTGTACTTCAGCGACGTGCGTGTACTTCAGCGACGAGTGATAAAAGTACCAAGAGGATTAATTATATTACTGTGAAATCCTGAGTGTACAAATTGTGTGTACAAATGGTTCTATTTGTTCATTTTCAGAGTTAAATGAACTGTGAACACAGAGCTACAGCTAGTGGCTGTAATGTATTGGTACATTAACTTGCTTTTGCAGGGGTGAGTGGGGTAAATTGAGGTGTTGAACAGATGAGGAACTCCGATCCTGCACAGTAAAATGCTCAGTGTTGTTGGGACCCCCCCCCCCCCCCTCCCCTCTGCTCACACACAGAGCATTACCTCTACTCTGTGTGTGAATGCTCTGCATGGGTGTCTGTCAGGGTGTCTGTCCTCTCCCTGACCACAGAAGGAATGTGTGTGTGTGTGTGTGTGTGTGTGTGTGTGTGTGTGTGTGTGTGTGTGTGTGTGTGTGTGTGTGTGTGTGTGTGTGTGTGTGTGTGTGTGTGTGTGTGTGTGTGTGTGTGTGTGTGTGTGTGTGTGTGTGTGTGTGTGTGAGAGAGGGAATGAAGAGTGATGCAAAGTCAACATGCTTGTTAAGGCACACTCGCTGTCTGGTTTGATTGACTGGTTGAATACTTTAATAACAGTTTGTAAAACGTACAGTGGTACAGTTATACAATAATGGTAAAAGAAAGGATAACACAAAAGCCAATGGGGGATTGTTTGTTTCCATTGTGGTCCTATGTATTCAATTCATCAAGACCTATAAATACATAGCCTACAATACTATACAAGAAATCATCAATACTAGGTAAAAGTATATTTACAGAAAAACTGCATGTGTCATTTCTGGTGGCACCTGGCTCTAGTCTCTGTTTGCAGCTGTGTGTGTGTGTGTGTGTGTGTGTGTGTGTGTGTGTGTGTGTGTGTGTGTGTGTGTGTGTGTGTGTGTGTGTGTGTGTGTGTGTGTGTGTGTGTGTGTGTGTGTGTGTGTGTGTGTGTGTGTGTGTGTGTGTGTGTGTGTGTGTGTGTGTGTGTGTGTGTGTGTGTGTGTGTGTGTGTGTGTGTGTGTGTGTGTGCGTGCGTGCGTGCGTGTGTTCTGTTCATTGCTTTGAATTGAAGTAAAGACTCAGGCTATCCTTTTTGAAGAATGCAACACCAGTAATGCTCTGGATGTGTCTATGCACACACACACACACACACACACACACACACACACACACACACACACACACACACACACACACACACACACACACACACACACACACACACACACACAGAGAGTCTTTGAGTCAGACAGAAACACACATGTCAAGAGTGTCAGGTAACAAAGGGGGTACTGATGGAGTGTTGTCCAAAGTGCCAACCAACCCCTAAAGGCAGCATGACAGAGCGCTGTGTTTGCGCACGTGTGCCTGTGTACATGGATGCATACGTGCCGTGCACGCAAGGCAAGCATAGTTATGTGCGAGCTTATCGCGTCTACCCACATTAGAACAAAGCCTATTTTTGTTTTGGTCAAGTAACCATATACATTCTTTGGAATGTCCTATTTCCAAGTCCCATGAAACCTACACAGTAAAATCCTCAGTGTTAATTTAACGCTGAGAGAGTACTAATGGAACTCTTGGAGTTGCAAATGGGTAAATGAACACTGGGGATGAGCTAAACACAGTTTAGCCAATCATGTCCAACTAATGCTGTGTGTCTTCCAGATTGAGAGAGAGCTGATCTGAGAGCGCCTACTATTCTGGGCATGTCATAATAGACAAATATTCAGTGAGCTTGTAGACAATTTTCGGCAAATAGATTTTTGGTAGAGGGGGAAAAACAGACAGTATAGACCCCTGTGCGACCCCGGCCAACAAAGTATATTATATAGGGTTTAAGTGGTTAAGGAGACTAAAATCTTACCTCATAATCAGTGCTGCTGCTTTGACAGGCTGTGTCAGTATGGCCTCATAGACTGCTCTCTGGAGTCACATCAAGGCCTCATTTCCTCCAAACAGTCTCACTGCTACTGAGCCGTCTGCTTCCATGATAAACCAATGAGACAAACGAGGAGCTTGTGTACATTCACCACTAGCCCTCTATACTTAGTAAAACGGGCCTGAGTTGCAACTGCACTTGGTACACTCTTTTTTTCCCCTCTACACCAAATGTCTTTGCCAAAAATTGCTAATGTACAAGCTCACAATGCGTCGCAATACAACGCGTCGCTACATGTGAGCTTGTAGATCTGCTATTTTTGGCGTGTCAGATGGTAAAAAAAAGAAAGAAAAGTATTTGCTAATTCCCGGTGTTTGTTTGAACGTGCTTGGAGTAGCCAATGTTGTGGGCAATATTTGCAAATATTTTATGAGCCAGGGCTGGTGAGGAATGTTGACCATGTGGTAAAAAGAGGACACTAGAGGAAGAACAGCTACGGGCTGTAAAGCACTTAACCCGTTTGTTTTGCTACAGCGCTCATGTGTAACGAGAGAGAGGGACGAGGGGGCAGGAGGATGGGGTGGTGTGTGTGTCTGTGGGGTGGGGAGACGGGGGGGGGGGGGGGGTGGTTAGAGAGAGAGAAAGACAAGCAACAGAGATCAGATTGATTGAGTTACACACGCTACACTTGCGTCCTCAGCTCTCGGTGGCCTGCGTCTAATGGTTTTAACAGTAGGTGACAAAGTGCTGTTTTGTTACCGCTATTGTGTGGCTGTGAATGGAGCGAAGCAATAGGACTGCTTGGGGAGAACACACACGTAGGCATGCATGCACACACACACACCACCTATTCAGCAACTCTTCTTTGGATGGGCTTGTGTTGGCGTTTTGTGGACTGCTTGTGTTTTCACGTCTATGGAGTATGGCGATGCACAGTGAAGTCAATGTTAATTTAACTCTCTGAGAGTGTCTCTGGAGGGGCTCTGTCAGTCAGTGCAGTGGGTATGTTCTGTAACACTAGCTGGTAGTACTGTTTGTCACAGCATGTTTTGGTTTTGTAAATGTCAATGATAAAGATGACCCTGTATTGATTATCCCCACCTGAGGAAGCAGTGAGGTGAAAACATCACCCTCTCGGGTGCGGGGAAAGGGAACCTTGTAGCTGCACTGGTCTCTACTAGCTACATCTTTTGTCAACTGTTAACTTGTTCGGGTTAGGGTTAACAGGGGTTTGAAACAACCCTGCAAAAAGAAAAAGAAGAAATGATGACGCAGTCATATTAATACCAGGTTGCTCTCTCCAGCGTCCCCTCACGGAACCAAATGGACCCGTGGTCCTGTACCCTTCCGCTCGCGGAGTAACAAATCGCTGTTGGAGGCGGCGCTGTGTGTGTGTGTATGAGGAGTCAAGTCAATGGTTTGTTTGGCGGCGACGACCACACTTTTTTTTTATATAGTTTGTTTGGTGGCGACGACCACACTTTTTCTTTTGTTCTGGGCTATGATCCCATAGCATGGGAGGACGCCCGTCGTTCAGAGTATGGGGAAGTCTCTGGGAAGTCTCCCCATTGGCTTAAAGGATTGAAGGACAGCCAATGATGAAAAGGTCGCTAGAAAGTGTTAAGAAAGTGTTGAGTAGTTGATCAGTCTCTTCCTAGACCAGGCTGCAAGCAACCTGGTAAAAAAAAGACTTCAACACCAAATTGGCATTCAGCTATAAATTACAACGAAAGATGAGTAGAGGCATGTGTCAGCAGCATCCTTTGTCTAGCTGAGGTTTGGTGACTTGCAAACGCCACGAGAGAACTCGATAAGCCAACAAAAAGTACAGGCTTGAGAGGGAGGGGAGAAAAAAAAAAGCGTCTTTCTCTTTCCTTCAGACCCTGGCACCTCGCCACAGTGAGACACCCGCAGCTGTCCGCCATCCACTGGACCACGGCCAGGGTGGAGGGGGTGAGAATGGCTTCACGTATAGGCCCAGCCTGCTGCATTGAAAATGAAAAACAAATGCCTTCCCATCCCTCCAGTCGCTCGTCCTCCTTTCCCCCCCCCCCCCTCCCTCTCTCTTCCCTCACGCCACAAAATTACAATGTGCAACTTTGTAAATGTATACGCTGTTTTTGCGCGCTGGAAATAAACACGCCAGCTGGGGTGAGCGTTTGCGGCAGCATACTGTAGAAACAGTCTTCCTGCTGGCAGTGGTGGAATGTAACTAAGTACATTTACTTAAGTACTGTACATTGTTAGATACTTTATACTTCTGCACTATATCTCAGAGATAAATATTGTACTTTTTACTCCACTACAATTATTTGTAGTGGACTTTAGTTACAAGTTACTTTGCATATTTAGATTATTATTACAAAATATAGTTACCACTTAAGTCCTATTTTATACTTCGGCTATTTGAAAATAGCCGATTTACAAGCCCACAACGCGTTGCGGGCTGGTAGCTACTACTGTAGCACTACTACTGAGTACTGTGGCACTTTGAGATTTGTTTCAAATGTAAGTGCAAAATAAAATGTTTGACACATTTTGATATACTTTTCATTTTGGTACTGTAAATATAATTTGGTGCCAATACATTTGTACTTTTGCTCAATTTTGAATACAGGCCTTTTACTTGAAACGGAGTATTTTGTGGTATTGCTGCTTTTACTTAAGTAAAAAATAAAATCTGAGTACTTCTTCCACCCCAGAGAAGGTTTGGTCCCAACCTATTGTCTGTCTGTCTGGGTTTCACCCAACCACACACTCCGCACCACACCGCTGATTGCTAGTTTAGAGTTGCACTAACTGCTGTCTGGTCCCTTGGCTAACCTCTGTAGAACTTGGTGGGTGTGTTGGTTGTGTAGTGTTGTGCTCTTGTTAGTGTGTGTGTGTGTGTGTGTGTGTGTGTGTGTGTGTGTG
This sequence comes from Gymnoscopelus microlampas, assembly GCF_963454915.1. Classification (NCBI taxonomy): domain Eukaryota; kingdom Metazoa; phylum Chordata; class Actinopteri; order Myctophiformes; family Myctophidae; genus Gymnoscopelus; species Gymnoscopelus microlampas. The sequence continues at coordinate 25,062,416 of NC_139953.1, forward strand.
TGTGTGTGTGTGTGTGTGTGTGTGTGTGTGTGTGTGTGTGTGTGTGTGTGTGTGTGTGTGTGTGTTCGTGTGTTGTGTGTGCGGTGTGCTCTGTTCATGCATGTCTATGTTTGTACACCACACGGTGAAAGTATGCATCTTTATGTGTGCCTTTCAGTGTGTTTGTGTGTGTGTTTGTCTGTCTCTGTGTATTTGTTGACAGTGATTTAGCACATGTGTGCGTGAGAACACTTTCTGGGGTGCCCCCCACCCCCACCCCTATTTCTTTCTTTACCGTCGGTTCCATGATGTCACTTCCCCAGTAAGAGCCTGGGCAGAAAGGGGCGGGGCAAAGCCCCCTTGGATCAGCGTCGGGTGACGGCTGCTCAAAAAGTCGTCCAATCACAAAACAAAGATTTACTCACCCATCTCACCCATAGCAATTAATGATTCACCTTCAGCGGCTTTATTGTGTGTGTGTGTGTGTGTGTGTGTGTGTGTGTGTGTGTGTGTGTGTGTGTGTGTGTGTGTGTGTGTGTGTGTGTGTGTGTGTGTGTGTGTGTGTGTGTGTGTGTGTGTGTGTGTGTGTGTGTGTGTGTGTGTGTGTGTGTGTGTGTGTGTGTGTGTGTGCCCAACAGAAAACACATGACTAAGATGATGCTATAGTGATTTCTCAGAGGGATTCAGGAGCATGGAATGTACTACTGGGTTGGTTCTCACACACACAGTAGTAGTGCAAGCAGGCTTTTTAGTTTGAAATATCTTACACTGTATAATCCTGAGTGTTTATTTAACCCGACCTGAGGCCGATTCTACTAATACCTTCTAAGAGTTCTCACACTTTCAAGATTTTTTCAAAAATGTTAAAAAATAGCAGATTTACAAGCTTCGGGCCATAATGCAAGCTTGCACATCTGCTATTTTTGAAAAGCCAACACTAAAATCTAAACTGATACAGATGCAAGTTTCCCGGTTTTAATGGGTTAACTCTGAGAATGTAGCTGTAAGGGTCTGTTTGGTTCCATTTTGTGAACTTTCTTAAATTATACACTTGAACCCCATCCCAATCGGGGCAGGTCAAAATAGGCACACGTTTGGCGAACAGGCAAACATCTGCCGAAAATAGTCATAGATCGGCTATATACGGGGATGAGATTTGGTGTGGAGGGGAAAAAAGGAGGGGCCAAGTATAGACCCCTGGTCCACAAAGTATAGTGAGGATTTTACTGTGTGCTAAAGTAACGCTATGGTCGTTAGACAGACGTTTGCTGCTGCTCTCCCTTGTTCATTGAAGAGGCTTTCTCCTCTGTCTCTCTCTCTCTTTCTCTCTCTCTCTCTCTCTTTCTCACTAACACACTCTCTCAGACACACACATACACACAGGCAGGCACGCACGCATGCACACGCACACGCACACGCTCTCTCCTTGTGGTACATACTTGTGTCAGGTGTGCTCTGTTTTTCCAGTTGGGGTAGAGAGGAATCTGGGCTCAGGTCCAAGGTGACTATCAGCAGCACCCTGCCAGAGCCCTGGACAAGAAGAAACACATCCCTCCTTCTCTTCTCTTCTCCCCTCCTCTCCGTCCTCTCTCTCTCTCTCTCTCTCTCCTTTTTCTCCACACCCCCTTCCGTGCCCTCCTCTCCTCTGCTTGTCATACTGTTTTTCTCTCTTTTAAGTGCCATGTGTTCCAGTCTCTCTCTCTCTCTCTCTATCTCTCTATCTCTCTCTCTCTTTTCATACTACCCACACACATTTTCTCGATACTTTTGTAACACATTGATTCTCCATATTCTTCATTTCCTATTTTCCCTGCACTTCTCATTTAGCCTCTCTCTGTCTCTCTGTGTCTCTCTCTCTCTCTCTCTCTCTCTCTCTCTCTCTCTCTCTCTCTCTCTGTCTCTCTGTGTCTCTCTCTCTCTCTCTCTCTCTCTCTCTCTCTCTCTCTCTCTCTCTCTCTCTCTCTCTCGCCCTGAACTTTCTCCTTCATCTTTTGTTTAGGGTTGCAGCTTGAGGGTTTGCCAGTTCTGTCAATGAGCTCCGTTTTAGTATGGAGGAGAGGTTGTTGTTATCCCCCTGCTGAGGAGGCGGGAAGCATTTGGACTGGTGTTTTTGGTCTGTTTCCTGCCTAACAAAGCTGGAAGAGGCCACAAACATAACACCACCTTTCTACCATGCTAATTAATTCAATAACGACGTGATGTTAAGAGCAGTCACGCTGGAATGGGGCAATATATCACTCTGTTTAAAGCTATTATTTAGGTGTAATATATATATTAGGTAATATTTATAGCTGTATAGGTGACTGACAGCCAGATATTTCTTTGGTGTGTGTTAGTCCATTTATGGATATGCATACATAGGTGTGTGTGTGTGTGTGTGTGTGTGTGTGTGTGTGTGTGTGTGTGTGTGTGTGTGTGTGTGTGTGTGTGTGTGTGTGTGTGTGTGTGTGTGTGTGTGTGTGTGTGCGTGCGTGCGTGCGTGCGTGCGTGCGTGTGTGTGTGGGGGGTGCACCACTTCAAAGCCATTCTGTTCATCAGACTTCTGTAGACTACATGAAAGCTTGAAGCTGATGGTTAACCCAGGTATGGCATTCAAATGACTCCCCCAAAGACTCATACTTCAAACCACTGTGTGTGTGTGTGAGTGTGCTTTTGTGCATGCTTGCGTGTGTGTGTGTAGCAGAGTAGTCCTGTCTGAAGCCAGAAGCACCCTTGGCCGGGGGGGAGATAGGTCTTTAGTTTCTCTGTGTTTGAATCCAGGTGGTTACAGCATATGTGCACGCACGTCGTATACGGGGTGGTTACAGCATATGTGCACGTCGTATACAGTGTCTGTTTGAATGACTATGTGTTTTGCCTTTCAATAGATGTATCTCTTTCCATGTTGTGGAGTTACAATGTTAATAGTGGCCAACAAGTAAACTCTTGAAAGCGTCGCTTCAATGTGCGTTCATGTTAAGCATGTCGTGCACGTGTGTGTGTGTGTCACATTATCTGACTGCACTACTACTGTTTAAGTCCTTTTATATCTATGTATTTATGTGGACATGAACAACACATTATTTAAAAAAAAGTGATCTCACATATGGCTACACTGTACAATGTCTGGCGCTGTGGTCTTGTCGGGACATAGAGAGGGAGAGGGGAGATAAAAAGGGAAGGAAAGGCCTCCCACACAGGCAGATATGAGACTTTAGAAGCTCCATTAGCTCCTCAAAGCCAGCTGCTGGGCTCAAATGAATGTCTGCATTCTGCTGTTTGATGTCCAGTCATCCATGGCCTTACATCCCTGCCCCTGTCTCCTGCAGCTCCCCTGGCCCGACACTGGGCCACATACGGCTGGAGGGAGCACAGCTGCTAAAGCTATACAGTCTAGTATAGAGTCCGACCGATATTGATCTATATACTGTATATATCGGCCATTACTTGACTTTTTTGATGACATCCTTGTCAGCCGTTATGTAACCCTATAGAAACACTATCAAAAATAACCCATCTATATTTAGATCTGCTATTTTTTTGAAAGTTTCTGAAAATGTTAATACATTCATTTAAAATAGATTAGAAGATTTTGCAGTTTTGTTCAAAACTTCAGTAATCAGTGGCTAGGACTCTAGCATCGGTTGTATTCGGTCAGCCTCTAATCTTGTAGCTATCTGCTACTTGGCGTCTAATGCTCCTGCTTAAAATTCTAGTATTGTTAATAGTAATAGTAGCTAACGTTGCCATTGGTACTGGTGGTTCTGCAAGCTTGGTGTTCATTTTCTTGTTTCAGTTTTGGCTTAGACTTTGTTGCGGAGGAGGGGGCATGGGGAGTTCATATAAGAGGCCTGTGTTGATTTAAGCGCCATGTTGCCGTGTTGCAGAAAGATGGTTTGATGTGCAGGAACTTCTATTTATTTGTAACTCTGAGAGTTACATTTTTTTCTAAATGGTCACTCAGGATTGCAGACATGACATTTTCACAGGTTGCTGTGCCATGTCAACTGATCTATCTCTTTCACATCTGTCTCCCTGCAGCATCCGCTGATCCTCCCTTCCTCCTGGGCCGTTCATCCTCCTCTCCAGACATCTTCGGGAATGGGCCAGCGCCTCCCCGGTGTGCATTTCTCCACCCGGTGGTGTGGCTGGCGCCATGTGAGGGTGAGGAGGGCAGCAGCCTGGTCCTAACACCCACGGCCCCCCACCCTCTCTCTCTCTCTCTCTCTCTCTCTCTTGCTTTCTCTTGTGTGACTTTTGACCTTTGACCCAGCCGCAAACCCGGCCGCGAACCCCCCTCCCGCTGAGCCATGCCTTTCCGGCTGAAGCTACGGCGCACGAGGCGCTACAATGTCCTCAGCAAGAACTACTTTGTGACGCGGATTCGTCTGTTGGACAACAACGTGATCGAGTGTACTCTGTCAGTGGAGAGTACGGGACAGGAATGTCTGGAGGCGGTCGCACAGAGGCTGGAGCTACGGGAGGTGAGAAGAACCCATTCACACACACACACACACACACACACACACACACACACACACACACACACACACACACACACACACACACACACACACACACACACACAGCATAGTCACACATGAATTTTGACGTTTGGGAGGCCGTGTGTGTGTGTGTGTGTGTGTGTGTGTGTGTGTGTGTGTGCTAGTGCCACGCGTCTCCCTCCAGACCATGTGTGTGTGTCCGTGCCCTCTGCTCTCTGTCCCCTGCAGGGCTCTTGTCTGTCTCTAACGAAGCGTGGCGTCCCCCTGTCCTCTTTTCACTGGTGGAGAAAGAGATACTGCTCATCCGCCTCTCCCACTGTCCCTCCGACACCCCGACCCCCCGCCCGCCCTCCACATTCTCCCTTCGTGTATGGCCCGCCCCATCTTTCAATCTGTTTATGTCACTCCTGTTGAGGAAAGATCCACTTTGTTTACCCGCTGGTGTCAGATCAGAGTCGTTTAACCATTTATACTTCGTCACATGACGAATAGTGAATATAGGTGTTCTACAAGCTTTTAGATCTGCTATTTTCACTATTTAAAAACATTTTTGAATGTTTTGGTAAAAAGAAATCCCTTTTCATTTTTAACTACACCACCAGCCACTGAGCCACCAGCCTACTGGGGAACGATGCAAGTTCGGAATGCATCCCCACCTGGTTACACAATACCTGCTGTACCCATTGTCAGAGTCTGTCTATCTGTGTCCCTTTTATGCCCATATATGGAGTTCTGTGTCAGGCATGCCCAAATATGGAGTCCAGGACAGGCGATTTGCGGATTTTTGGGCTACGCAGTCCTCACACCTACATCGCACCACTGATCTGACCAATATGTCTGAGTCATAGTGTCGGGGGTTTTGTCTGAGTACCCGTCTGTCTGTGTCCCTTTTTTGCCCATATATTGAAATGTCTTTTTCTGTCTGTCTACCTGTGTCCCTTTTATACCCGTCCCATATATGGAGATGTCTGTAAGTCCGTGTCCCTTTTATGCTCATACATGGGGATCCCTGATTTCATCAGTATATGCTCATATATTGGAATGTCCATATATGGGCATATTGGTTGGAGATCCGCCGATCCGAACGATTTCCCACTCCGCACATCACTCCTTCGGGTCTGAAATTGATTGGTCAGGCGGTTCTCGAGATATGCTGGTGACACACATTTATAGATGGATGTTTGAAAGGGGTCAATCTGAAGAAAAAAAAACACTCAGCGAAAATAGCAGATATACAAGCTCAGCTTGTTGCATTGCAACGCGGTGCGATCTTGTAGAACGGCTATTTTCAGTGAGGAGAGCTTTGATTTAGAGGGGAAAAAAGCACAAGACCAAGTGGGGGGACCCCGGTGATAATAGCAGATCTACAACGAAATATAGAGTATATACAGTACCGGTATATGAAATATTCAAGAATGAATTTTTCTATATATCAACAAATCGATTAACCACTTGAGCCTTACTTTATATTTCGGTGACGTGCAAAAATAGTGAAAATAGTAAAAATTCACAACACATTGCATTGCATTGCGATGCGTTTTGAGCGTTTGAGCACCTATAATGACATGGCCAAAATAGGGATCAATTATTATTGTTTTGCCAGTGAAAACTATTGCATTATCAATTATTTTGTATACACCCCTACTGACAACCTTTAAGACACTTTTCTGTTTCTCACATTTTGTGCAACCACCATCCTTCACTGTGTTTCCTTCCCAATATGTTCTTTGTGTGGCCAGCTTGTGCACAGGATCAAAGGGAGGCATTGGACTGTATTTGGGCTGTATTTGCATGTTTTACGCGTGTGCTCGTTCAAGTGCTTGTCTTCACCCTCTACAGGTTGTAAAACAGTAGAGAGAGGGGGCGGTGGAGTTGTCCATGCTCGCAGTGTGTTGTGATATTTGCCAGGTGTCAGTGATACTCATAAATTATAGGGAGCGCGCCCCAGACACCCCCGCTTCTGCCTCTGTCTGCCCCGTTACATGCACACTGTGTCCGGACTGTTTGTGTACATGTGTGTGTTTGTGAGATCTTTTAAATTATAATGTCTTTAGTCAGATAAACAGTTCCTATTATGTCTGGCCCAAAATAGGGACGCCAGATTGGAAGTGTCTAAACTTTAGACACTTCCAATCTGGCGTCCCTATTTTGGGCCAGACATAATAGGATTTGTTTTTGTTTTCAACATTCTTTAAACTTTCGAATTTATAAAACAGGGCTTTAGTAGTTAGAAAGCTGGAATAGTGAAGGGGAGACCCCAGGGTGGCAAAGACTAGTTAAAGTCAACGTCACACAGTTGCACACCCAGGCCCTGAATCACCTGCCTGCTTACTCACCTCAAACCACATTTAACCCAAATTGTGACGATAAATACAGCAGATTAAGCGTTTTAGTTTCAGTGAGTCAGTTGACGTTTGCTGCTTTTGAACGAGTGACTAGTGACTAATGTGAGAGGAGGAGTCATTCACTTAAAGCACAGTTGCTGAGCTACACCACAAGGTCAGAATGAGTTGATGACTTGATGCAGATGAGATAAAATGACACTTCTTTACCCTGGCTGTGGGTCATTTCTGTGGTATTTGGTCTGGTTTAGTTCTGTCTAATAGATTTCCCCAGTTGCTGTCAGACATTTGATCAGATTTGAAGGAGAAATATTTGCTTGCTGAGTGTTTTGTCTGGTATCCTAATCTCTCCTCTGATCTCTCCTCTCCTCCGCTTGTTTGTCTTTGTCTCTCCTTTTCTCTGTCTTCCCATTTTTTACTTGTCTCACCATTTCCCCCATAATCATTCTTTGCCTCTCCCTTTCCTGCCCAATCTCTTGCCTCGATCTCTCTTTCTCCCACTCATTCCTTCTTCTCCATCTCTCACCGTATGTATCCCTCTTCTTTGTCTCTTCATCCTCCCTTCGTCCGCTTCCATTTCCTCCTCTCCTGCCTCCCCTTATCCTAACCTTTTTTCAACCACTCCTTTCCAAGGTCATTATAGTTTTTTTTATTTTTATGTATTTCATTTTGACTTTTTGTTTTTAATTTCAGTTTAGTTTTTCATTTGTTTTTAAAGCAGGTTTACTTGTTTTGTTTAGTTTTTGAAAAGGCATGTTTTAGTTTAGTTTGTATTAGTTTTAGTTGTAGCTAGTTTTTTCTTGTAATATGGTGTAATCAGGTTTAGATTCAAACCGGTCCAAAAAGTAGTGAAAATAGACGATCTATAAGCTCTCAACGGGTCGATGCGTTCTCTATTCTTTAAGGAAAATATTGGAAAATTTCATATCCACCCAATATACTAGGCTCATGTATGAAATATTGACAGACTAAGGACATGGGCCTCATTCACTAACGTAAATAACGTGTATATACTGGTCGTAAATGTTTGTTAATAAATGTATATTATTGGGAGTCAGTTCTGACGTGCGATTCATGAAAGGGGGTGCAGAGCCATGATTTGTACAGATCACAGGTGTATCTCATTTTCGTTGGAAAGTCAGAGGTGCGCTCCCGTGGAGATAATTTGCATTGTTCCACGCCCCATTTAAGACCATAAAAGGCAACCGGAAACATCCAACGTCACACGAAAACGCCTTCAAAATGGACTGATCTACAAGCTTGCTGCTGAACGTTAATAAAGTATGCTATTATAATAGCCTACTCTCACGTGTAATGAAAATATGAAGAACCACTGCATTAGGATTGTGTATACACACACTTTCATTTACAAATAGTTTAAAATTTGAACATACATGAATGTAGCTATAATTATAACCCTTGGAGATCAAAGAGAACGACCGAAGGAAAAAAATAACATTTTATTAGGGACCCATGAAAACATTTGAAGGACCACCTGTGGGTCCGGGACTCATTACATTGAAAACCTAGCAACATCACTGCACTTTCTCTATGATTGTAGTTAGTTTTACAAACACAACCCCATTCAGTTAATTATCTAGTTTTGTCTTTTTTTTTGCAAAGGCTCGTTTTTTCTTTTATAAAACGTTATGTTAATTATTTTGTTTATTATTACATTATTATTTATATTAGTTTTAGTTAACTTTAATAACCCTACTCCATTCCTTTGTTCTCTCACCCCCTCTCCTCCCTCCTCCCGGGGGGTCCAGACCCACTACTTCGGCCTCTGGTTCCAGGGAAAGACCCAGACTCCGGCCCAGCGCTGGGTGGAACTGGAGAAGCCCTTGAAGAAACAGCTGGATAAGTTTGGCAACGAGCCGCTGCTCTTCTTTGGCGTGATGTTCTACGTGCCCAATGTGTCCCGGCTGGAGCAAGAAGCCACCAGGTACTGTACATGTTTTAACCATGGGAGACATTGATCAATTGTGCTTTGATTGGCTTGGTGGAATGTTGCATTCCACCAAGCCATGCATTGTACACCATATATTTTTATGGTTAACTGGTTCTCTGATATCAGCCCTGCGATGAGTTTGACCTGGTCATGCACACTCACGTATGCCACACATTTGTACGTGTGTGTGCGTGCATGCATGTTTTTGTCTGTGTGAGTGTGAGAAAGAGCAGAGAGAGTGAGCGTGTTGGCTAGCTGTGAAAAGGGCATCCAGGGGTCAGTGTGTAGATAGGGCAGCAGTGTCTGCCATCTCAGATTCCCTCACACACACACACACACACACACACACACACACACACACACACACACACACACACACACACACACATGCCGTATTCCCGCCGTGAGTCTGCTAGCACTAAGCTGGTGAATTTGCTGCTGCTGCTTGACTGGATGTGGGAAAGGTCATTTGCAGGTCAGAGCTTGACGTTTGACTCAGGGCATTAAAGTGTGTGTGTGTGTGTGTGTGTGTGTGTGTGTGTGTGTGTGTGTGTAAAAACCTGTAGAATTGAATGTGCTGTCCAGGGGGTAATTGCCCAACACTGTGGGGTTCGATTCCTCCACGGTACCTCTGACTCGGTCGGCTGCTCCAACCAACACAGTTGGCCGTGTTGGTGTGTGTGGGAAGCCGGCAGGGGAGGAGGGTATTCTCTGTCACTGCACTAGCGTCTCCTAGTCCAGTGTTTCTCAAAGTGGGATCTGGGGACCCCCAGGGGTCCTTGAGTGAGTCCAGGGGGTCCCCAGCTAAATGATTGGTAACTCTGAGAGTGTACAAATGTACGATGTCTGATGACATCTACATTCAGCCAATGGGCTAAAGCTGGGTGGAAACTATTCTTAATTTAGAAAATAAATAACAGCATCACAGAACCAATGCAAAGACTGAAGGGTGTTCCTTAAATGGGGATGTAGTAGTAGGATTAGTTGTCAAAGCCGTGTCCTTTGTATGTGTTGTGCCAGTGGCAGTCAAAGTGGAGTCCGACCGTTGACAGCCAAGGGTCCTTGAAGGTTTTCCAGGTCTGTAAATCTGAGATTGTGCAAATGGCTGAATCTGCTCAATCTGTGTTTGATGTCCGTGCATTTGCGTGTGTGTGTGTGTGTGTGTGTGTGTGTGTGTGTGTGTGTGTGTGTGTGTGTGTGTGTGTGTGTGTGTGTGTGTGTGTGTGTGTGTGTGTGTGTGTGTGTGTGTGTGTGTGTGTGTGTGTGTGTGTGTGTGTGTGTGTGTGTGTGTGTGTGTGTGTACGTACAGTAGGTTCATTAGACACAGGCCATGGTCTGCTCTGGGAGATAGGTCAGTATTCCAGGAATCCCCTGCGGGCTTTTACACTGTGTGTGTGTGTGTGTGTGTGTGTACAGGGTTAGGGGGTTATGGCGGGGCCTTAGGAGCAAGTTCAGGGAACAATAGCCCTCATTTCTAACCTCTCTCTCTCTCTCTCTCTCTGCATGTATCTCTCTGACGTTCTTTCTCTGTTCCTCTCTCTCTTTCTAACCCCCCATCACATTTGCAATGTGCACGATTCTCTCAGGTCTGTCCTTTTATATCTCTCCATCCCTCTAGCCCTGTAATTCTCTCTCCATTTTCTCTCTCTCTCTCTCTTCTCTCTCTCTCTCTCTCTCTCTCTCTCTCTCTCTCTCTCTCTCTCTCTCTCTCTCTCTCTCCCCCTCCCTACCTCTCGCTCTGGAATGTTCCAGTGTAGGACAGTGGTTCCTAAACCTCTCCCTGGGACCCAAACTAGTGAAAATCTACATTCTACAAGCTCACACTGCGTCGCTTCTTTTACGTTTTTTTTTTAAATGTATGGAATGTCTTACATTTTTTGAAAATGTATGAAATTATTTTAAAATATGTTTTATACACATGTTTTTTTTTAAACATTTCTGATTTTCATATATTTATATATATATATATTTAAATATTAATCGTCGCAAGATATTTACTTGCAACCCATAACAATGGGTCCGCAACCCCAAAATGGGTCCCGACCCACTGTTTGGGAAACACTCTGGAACACTCTGGAATGTTGGCACAGTCTTCCAGTGTAGGAGGAGGTGGACCGCACATTCCTCTCAGAAGAAGTGCTAAAGGGGAGGGGGATGTCTGGCACACACACACACACACACACACACACACACACACACACACACACACACACACACACACACACACACACACACACACACACACACACACACACACACACACACACACACACACACACACACACACTCACCCTGTGCCCCCCAAGAATCTACCCAGAAGCCAGCTGCAGCTCTGTCAGAGGCGTTAGTCACAATGCACTACATTGTAAGACATACACACACAGCCCCAGAGGCAGACGTTTTGTAAAGCCCCCCCCCCCCCCCACACAACCCATTCATTTTTCAAATACATCAATAACAAATAAAGAAATAAAATGAAATTATGCTACAATCCATAATCCTTTCATGTCCTACCGAGGAATCAAAACTTTTACTGTAGTGTTATTCTGGAGAGTTTGCAAGGAATTTAACTTTGTTGTCAATTAGTATCAGTCCTACCCGACAACAGTAGGGAGACCACCTCCAATCACTGCAGCTGTGTTATAAGGAGAGTTGAGTATTGCTGGAAGTATTAACATGCTCTACCATACGGGTTGGTTAAAATAACATTTTAGTCACTTAAAGAAAAGGTTATTTAAAATGCCGTCTCTCACTTTCTTTCACCAAAGCTTTTTACACTGTCACCAAGAAAAAGAAAAGTAAAAGGCCTCTTCATTTTAAATGACCTGTCCGTGTCTCAACACCTATCTGTGAAACAGTTTGAGAAGGAAAATGTTACGAGTCTCTGACACTTACTGTTTTGTTTCTAATTTACTGAGGTCAGTAAAATCCACAGTGTTCATTTATCCATTTGTAAGTCCGAGAGTGTACAAATGTAGCCAAATGGACCCCTATGGACCCATTTGTTTGCATTTGCACACTCAGAGTTAAATTAACACTCAGGAGTTTGCTGTGCAGCGATCCGCATCTTTAGTGTCACAGTGTCTCCCATAGCAATGGCCTGTGTGTCATCCCTGTGCCAGCACACCTGGCCTGGGAGGCATTGGGGGGTGGGGGGTATATCTCCTTCTCCACTCTGTTAATCTAAGCAAGACGGAGAAAGTAATGTGTTTTATACTGTGGTCAGAATGAGGGCTTTGAAGTTTAGTGTTTGAATGACTTGTGACCTGACACCAGATCTCTCTCTCTCTCTCTCTCTCTCTCTCTCTCTCTCTCTCTCTCTCTCTCTCTCGCTCTCTCTCTCTCTCGCTCTCTCTGTGTGTTCATTCATCTTTCCCTCAATCCTTTTCTTCTTCCCCTCCTACTATGCAGCCGTGAAAATGACCAGGGTTAGTGGAGGGGGCAGGCAGTCCAGGTCCTGCAGGGTCACCATAGTGATTGGAGTGTGCTAGTTTGTGCAGGGTGTTACTTTCATGTTGTGTGTGTGTGTGTGCACGTGTGTGTTCATCAGTCAGAAGCAAGTGTTTTGTATACTACAGTAAGCGGAAATTACCTCTTGGATGGTAAACCCAGGTGACATGTAAAACCTCATGTAAAACCCCCAGAATAGGGATGCTTTGGTTCAATTATCACCCTGTGAGGGTTAATCTTCATCCATACTCCAAGCCTGAAAACACATGTCACATGACCATTCATGTACACTGGGCATGCTCAGGCTTATCACATTTAGACATTTGACAGCCATTTGACAAAAAACGCCATGAAACAGTGCTTGTAGTCACACAATGCCTGCACATTCAAAGAATGTTTCCCCTTTCTGCGGTCACAATAGTTTTTGTCTGTGCATGCATGCATGTGTCTGGCACATGATGGGTAACATAGTTAGGCTGCTGCTTTCAGGTATAGGAATAAACAGGAATGTGTAATATATTTGATTAGATTTTCTTAGTGTGTACAGGAACGTTTTGCCCGCAGTGTCCAAACATCAAACCTTCCCCACAGTGCGTTAGGATGAACAGAGTGCAGGCATGGTTTTACTATCCTCATGAGGACAATTGGTCCCTACAACAATAGCAAAACATGGTATGTATGTATGTAGACATACTGTACGTACGTATGTACTCATACTTACTGACACACAGACAGACAGACAGACAGACAGACAGACACTCGCACGCACGCATGGAGACACACACACACACACACACACACACACACACACACACACACACACACACACACACACACACACACACACACACACACACACACACACACACACACACACACACAGATGTACTCGTTCCACCCCTTGCTGATTCAACAACTTTGTTGTAGTGAAACCCCCAACCTCCCACACAGCCGTCTGGACCCATCTGGGGCTGAGGGGGTGGACAGGGGTCATACCACTGGGGGAGTACACACACACACACGCACACACGCACACACGCAAACACGCACACACATACACACACAGACTTGTTGTCTTAGCCATTTGGACATCTGGTAGCCTGTCTTGAACAGGGCCTGAACATGCGTGGGCATATAAAGGGGGTCTTTGTGCGAGTCATGTGGGGCCATTTGGAATGCCAGTGATGTCAGCCCAGGGTACAGTCTCTGTCTGCCACACAGTGCAATCCTCAGTTGGGAACTTGCGGGTCCGTTTGGGTGCCTTTTTTTACACAGAGTTAAATGAACACTGAGGATTTTACAAGGCGTGATACAAGTCAAAGATGAAGTCGTCTGGTCTGAGAGGATGTCTGTTGTTGTAGCTCACCTGTTATTACAGCGCCATGATGTCACTCACATGACATCCTCGCCAGGTGTGTAGCACATAGGGTTGGGTCATTAACCGAAATTATATCAAATATATAATATATATATACACATACATAATATATATACACATACATAATATATACATATATATATACACATACATATATACACAAAGAATTGCCATAAGGAGGACCGGCTGGCGGACAACGTCATCACGCTTATGTCACTATGACTCAGCCAAAGCATCTATGCCCAAATATGGAGTGTATTGTCTAACCTAAATGTGTCGTCATGGCATCAGGCGCAAACAAACTAGTCAGCTCCATAAATGCGCACAAAAGGGGGCAGGCCCATATATGGGCATATACTGATGACATCAGCGATCTCCATATATGGGCGTTAAAGGGATAAGGACGCGGATCGTGGTGCGACGTAGGTGTGAGGGCCGCGTAGCGTCACAAACTTTAGATGGAGGAGGACGAGGAGGAGGAGGAGGAGGGGCGGCTTTTGTTGTTTCCCCCCCACATAGCAACCAGGAAGCTACGCTAGGGGAACGCTGAGCACGCGTTCACACGCACACGTGATAATAGTTATTGTCCATGACGGAGGCGCGCCGACTCAGCAGAGCTTGAGGCCGCCAGGTGCAAGTGCCTGCGCCGACCGGCCGATGGTCTGCTAGTCGAATCAGCGCCGTCCGAGTTGTAAACCGATAGGGAGAGAATAGATCTCTTCATGGGTTACTATCCACGACTCACATGTGTGCGTGTGTGCATGTGTGCATGCGTGCGTGCACGTGTGTGGTGGGGGGCTCTAGTCTAGTGTGGCTTGCATTGCCCTCTAGTGTTGGTTCTACAGAATTGCCTGGGGGGGGGGGGAAACGACCGCTTCTTTTTCAATTTCCCTGGTTTTCCAATTACCCTGTAACTTATATATTTATATGGATACGGTATATATATATATATATATATATATATATATATATATATATATATATATATATATATATATATATATTCATATTCATATTCACATTCACAACTATTTCAGGGTTACTTGGCTCCTCCCTCCAGACCGCATCAAGCTCCTCCCCCTCCCTACAGTGGCGGTGACTGGGGTTGGCAAATTACAGGGTTGCCACGGGAACGGAATGGCGGCTCAGCCAACCAGTGTAATGACAGGGTGAGGGAGGAGGGCGGGGTCAGATTATAGGCCCAGAACACGCACGAAGTGAAGCTCAAAAAAGAACTAGAGAGAGAGAGAGAGAGAGAGAGAGAGAGAGAGAAAGCAGGAGAGGGAGGGAGAGGGAAAGATAGAGAAAGAGGGAAAGACTAAAGAGGGAGAGAGAGAGAGTGAGAGGGGGAGGGAACGATAGAGAAAGAGGAGAGGAACAAGGGAGTGAGGCAGTGAGATGTTAGAAATATGTTAGAAGGTGAAACAAACAGCAAAATCCTGAGTGTCAAAGTCCGACATCCAACATTAAGTACTGAACTTGACTGATGAAGACAGATGATTGAAAAGGATGGAGGCGCGTGATGCAATTGCACAATGTACAAAATCCCCAGTGTTTATTCATTCATTTGTAACTCTGATAGTGTGAAAAGAAAAGTGAACTAAATCACTATTCACTACTTACCTGCATATGCATGTATCCACATTTAATGCGAGCTTTCGGTCATGATGACTGTGAAGAAGTGTACAGAGTGAGAACAAGGAGTGTGCGGTTGCTGTTTTGTTTTCTGTTAACTCTGATAGTGTATAAATGTAACCAGGTGGATACTTTGGATCCATTTGGTTACATTTATACATCAGAGTTAACCCATTGAAACTGGGAAATGAATTATCTGTATCATTTTAGATATAGCACGCTTTGGCATATAGCATACTTTGGCTATTCAAAAATAGCGCTGTGAGCTTGTAGATTTGCTATTTTTTAAGAATCGTGAACATTTGTGCAAATCTTTGAATATATGTATTTTTTTAAGCAAATGTTTTTTACTCAAATATTTGCTTCTGGGGGTTCTTGGAGCAAAATATTTTCAGATGGGGGTCTGCGGCCAAATACCTATCAATTTGGGGGTCCTTGACATGAAAAGGTTTGAGCACCACTTATATAGCAACATAAGTATTTTCAGAAAACAGTTAGAATTGGCCTCAGGTCTTAATGGGTTAAATTGACTCTGAGTATTTTACAGTGTAGCTTCAGTCTCCTTTCTGTCTTTCTTTGCGTTTCTATGACTCTCTTTTCCATGACCACTTCTCCCTGTTTGGTTCCTGGTGCCAGGTATTGGGTCAGGTCCCTCCAGTTCATTCAGTTTAAAATGTCAAGTGAAATTTCTGTTCGGTAATGAATGGAAAATCATTCATTCCGAGAGATATATGGACCTTTTTAAGAGGGGTTTCTCTGCATTGGAGGAAAGTGTGTGTGTGTGTGTGTGTGTGTGTGTGTGTGTGTGTGTGTGTGTGTGTGTGTGTGTGTGTGTGTGTGTGTGTGTGTGTGTGTGTGTGTGTGTGTGTGTGTGTGTGTGTGTGTGTGTGTGTGTGTGTGTGTGTGACGAGCAGTACTATGCTGTGTATAGAAGGAGTGACTAAGCATGGATAACTTGGTGGTTTCCACATAGCAGTTTGTGCACTTTGGCATGGACTGTCTTGATGTATGCTTCCACTCCGAATTCTTCCCGTGTGTGTGTGTGTGTCAGGAAAGGTGTCTCACAGCCCACATTGGAAAGACTCGCTCTGTGGTCGCCATGGCAACAAACAGGAAACGGCGTGCGCGTTTTATGCAGCTGAGCCCGGTCGCCCCGACAGCTCTGGCTCTCTTTTCACTCTTTTTTCACTCTTGTTCTCTCTCTCTCTCTCTCTCTCTCTCTCTCTCTCTCTCTCTCTCCTTCTGTGTGGCCTCTCTGTGGCGAAATCATTCCTCAAAAGAAAAACACCAAAATTGGACCAAAGCTAAAAGTGGACAAAAGCAACTCAAACTTTCTGAACAAATGTTGTATATTTCAGCCACTTGGGTTTGGGGACTGTGAACCACACTCTGTGAAGGTCGCCCTCTGAGCGGCGTCATATCAACTTAACACTGGTGGTAACACAGCCCAAAACGACCACACTGCCGATCCCCAGCTAGCCTCACATTAGCAATATGCAATTATGCTGCTATACCCAGCGCTATTGTTTGTTTAGCTTGTGTTAGGCATACCTTGGAATGTGTTAGCCAATATCTAGTCCATGTAAACGTGAGCTTCAAATCCAATCCCACGCAATAAAATCCGGGCGGGAGTGTTTATTTAACACTCCTGGATTTGGCTGTTGCCGGCCAGTAGCTAAATTTATTGCAGCGCTGAAAAATGTCACTATTCAGTCCCTATTGGAACACATTAGATTTTCCTCTCCTCAAGTCGAAGATGAGTCAGTGGTATTGTAGCCGGGGATGATTCACTCATTCCTGATTTTGTAACAAGGTTCTGTGGCATTGTTTTTACTGGAACTGCTGTCGCCAGTGCT
Organism: Gymnoscopelus microlampas; assembly: GCF_963454915.1. Taxonomy (NCBI): domain Eukaryota; kingdom Metazoa; phylum Chordata; class Actinopteri; order Myctophiformes; family Myctophidae; genus Gymnoscopelus; species Gymnoscopelus microlampas. The sequence continues at coordinate 25,079,491 of NC_139953.1, forward strand.
GTCTTCTTGCCCAAACCAAAAGCAGACCAACATGGCTGTCATATTTAATTGCTGCAATGTCTAAATCGCTGTGGACCTGTGTGTGTGTGTGTGTGTGTGTGTGTGTGTGTGTGTGTGTGTGTGTGTGTGTCTGTGTGTGTGTGTGTGTGTGTGTGTGTGTGTGTGTGTGTGTGTGTGTGTGTGTGTGTGTGTGTGTGTGTGTTTGTGTGTGTGTGTGTGTTAAACACTGGACTTCTTACATTTCTGGATAAATCTGTTGAATACAAGCTGTCAATGTGCATTGATATGACTGACTTCTGTTTGTCTTTCTGTCTAGGTATCAGTATTACCTGCAGGTGAAGAAGGAGGTGTTGGATGGACGTCTCCACTGCACAGTAGAGCAGGGAATCAGACTAGCTGGCCTAGCAGTACAAGGTAGAACACACACACACACACGCACGCGCGCGCGCGCACACACACACACACACACACACACACACACACACACACACACACACACACACACACACACACACACACACACACACACACACACACACACACACACACACACACACACACACACACACACACACACACACACACACACACACACACACACACACACGTTAACTACCTTGGGAATATACTGAGATAGAGAGAGACACACACACACACATAGCCCTTCCTCAGGTCATCTTAACTTCACTACCTAATATGGCTGCATACCATTGGAAGAGGCCTAGTCCACTTGAGTTCCTATGGTATCACGATCCTTTAAAACACACACACACACACACACACACACACACACACACACACACACACACATACACACACACACACACACTCTCACACGCTCACTCCACCTCCACAGTCTTGTCTGGGGGAATGTAAACAGACTGTTAGCTTATCACTTAGCTCCAAGGTTAGCCTTAGCAGCAGCAGGAAGGGCCTTATCAGTAGGGAAGCTTGGATTCTCCACTGCACCAACAGACGGCACAACGACACTTAACAGTGCACTCACAGGCCCTATCTGCAGGTCTGGGCAGATGCCATTTACTGAAATATACTGTACTTAATGGGATTTGAAAACATCAGTCATCTCCAAACTTATTAATGATTTTGTACCCTAGCACTTTAACCCTGACGTCCCTATTTTGGGTATGTCAGTATAAGTGAAACTACTTTAAGAAATAGCAGATCTGCAAGCTCACAACATGACACATGTGACACATTGTGAGGTTGTAGATATAGATGAAAAAATATAGATGATCTTTTTATTTATTTTTAATGTTAATCGTGTGTGTGTGTGTGTGTGTGTGTGTGTGTGTGTGTGTGTGTGTGTGTGTGTGTGTGTGTGTGTGTGTGTGTGTGTGTGTGTGTGTGTGTGTGTGTGTGTGTGTGTGTGTGTGTGTGTGTGTGTGTGTGTGTGTGTGTGTGTCCTCGTGTCCTCCCAGCTGACTTTGGAGACTTTACACAGTTCCTGTCTCAGGACTTCCTCAGGGAGTACGTGCTCTTCCCAGTGGTGAGTCCCCATACTTGCTCTTCTGTGTGTGTGTGTGCGTGTGCATATAGCCTAAAGGCACACATTCCGGTGTTACTTCTGTACCTCCCTCCCTCCATGTTCCACCTGCATACCAGAGAGAGAGAGAGAGAGAATAATAAGAGCACTGATAGTGAGAGATGCATTGCACACTAGATGTTAAATATTGATTTTTGTTTTACAGTAAGCTAAATATTGTAATGGACATTTACAGTAAGCAGATGACTGATGCTAGTTACAAGAAAACTGCGATAAAACAAACTGAAAATGTTTGGGGGTTTGTCTTGCATTATTTACCTGCCTACCTTTACTTGAATTACTAATATCTATTGTTTACATTGGTAGTTGTTGGGTTTGCGTTTATACCGCCGGAGTTGAACCCAGACTGCTAACTACAGTATAACTACAGTGTGTAGTGTGTAGAGGAGAGGAGACGATAGGAAAGGACAGGACAGGACAGGACAGGACAGGAGAAGACAATACAGGACAATACAGGACAATACAGGACAGGACAGGACAGGACAGGACAGGAGAAGAGAATACTGGAGAGGACAGGACAGGGGAAGAGAGGGTAGCAGAGACATTGAAAGTGCTTGAATGTCTTAGGCTAATTCACAGCCAATCTTTCTCCATCTCTCTGTTAAAAGTGATGGAGTGTTTTAATGGAGGGCTACAGTGAGTGGGTGTTGCTGAGGGAGTGTCACCTGATACAACTTTCTCTGCCCACAGAGATGTAACTTTCACTCTCTCACCTTGTCACCCCTCCCCTCTCACCCCTCTCTCCTCTTTTTACCTCCATCTGGCCTCATTGTTCTCCATGTAACCCCTGCCTCCTCCCACACACACACACGCACACACACACACACACACACACACACACACACACACACACACACACACACACACACACACACACACACACACACACTTCTAATTCATTCCTTTTTTCCCTCTATTCTTTGTCGTACTTCTCCCAATTCCTCTCTTTCTCTGCTCTCCTCTCTTCCCCTTCACCGCATTCGCCATTTTTCTTTTTTTTCCCTTCCTGACACCATCTTCTGGCCATCATCGCAGAACTGGCAGCATGGAGATGAGGTGTTGGAGGAATGGACTCAGAAGGTGGCTGAGGAACACAAGAGTCACTGGTAGGCCTCCCGATTTAGTGTTCGCCTATGTGAGTGTTTGTACGAATGTGTGTGTGTGTGTGTGTGATGATTCTTAAGGAAAATATACAGTATACTTCAAATGATTGTATCATACAACATTTCCCATCAACTCATTTTGTTTTTACGACGATGTATAAATGAGCCTTTAGTGGCTGTCATGTCAAAAGCAAATGTACCCATGGGGTCAATAAGGTGAATGTTGAGTCTTGAATCTCTGTCTGTGGTTTCTAGTCGAATGCAGACTGCTGAAGCGGAGCTGTTTTACATCAAGGAGGTGGAGAAATTGGATGGCTTTGGCCAGGAGAGCTTTGCTGCTAAGGTAGAACCATCACACATAGATACATAGTACGTAGTATAACCCCCAACAAAAAATGCGAATTGTGTTGTTTTGCATACATAATGGTTTATTTTCAGACTTCAACTACAATGCATTATGTGCACATCCCGCCCTATGCTCAACATGGCTTAAAAAAAATCTTAAAAAGAAAATAAAACAGTTGTATTGTTTTGCCCATGTGGTGGCCAGCGATCTCTTTTCGTTCTTTGCTTGTCTAATGTGTTCGCTCATCACTGGGTCGAGCTTGTCAAGCAGGTCTACCAGAGTGAGAAAGTTCCCATTATTTGGTTCTTAGGGTGGAATTATGGCCACGGAAAGCAAAGTTTCAGTCTGCAAGGTGACAGACTATGGCAATTAACCATCCAGTCATTCCAGTGTTTTTCTTCCCCCTACATTCGCATTTCTCGGAAAGTGCTGTCAATGGCGTTGTGTGTTCTCAAGCGGGTTAGCTGGGGATTGCCAAATAGGGTACAGACCACATCCAGACGTACCTTAGTATGAACTGAAGTATGTGTTGGTACCTCTCCACACAGGACAACTACACCAATGACATCTTCATTGGCGTGTCGTTCATCGGAGTGTTTGTCAAACACCGGAATGGCAGGTCCATAATGCTCCACAGGTAAGTCCTTGTACCAACTTCACCCCTTTCCTTGAGAGATGAGCTCATTTTCTATTAGAATCCTGAGAGTTCACTCAGAGAGGGCCCATTTTTACACTCAGGATTTTGCAATGCACAGGTTCATAAATATCTTTTAAAGCCATATTTAATCATTTCATGTTTTTTATTGTATTTTTTATAATAATGAATGCTATTGGTTGTCCTTTAACATTTGGTCATCCTTTAACTACTTAAGCCTTATTTTATACTTTGTCGCGAGACAAGTAGCGAGCTCACAACAAGCTCACAAGCTTGTGAGCTTGTAGATATGCTATTTTTGAAGAATTTTAAAGATTTCCACCTCTAGGGATGCCAGGTTTAAAGTGGTTAAGTCTGTCTGTGGGTTTTATAAATATAATTGAACTAATGAAAAAGCATTTTTAAAAGGATCTTATGAATACATTGTGTGTGTGTGTTACAGATGGAAGGACATTGGTACCATAGCACACAACAAGTCAGCCATCACAGTGGAGATAACCAGTAAAGACGACACTATCATCTTTCACACGGTAAATGTTGTGTCTGTCCGTGGTCTACCGCCAGGGCCACGGAGCTTGCTCACACACACACACACACACACACACACACACACACACACACACACACACACACACACACACACACACACACACACACACACACACACACACACACACAAGGACACGTTGCACAAGGTTATCTTGTGGGAAGTATAAAATGGAATTTAAACAAAGACAGAGACATTGGCAAACATTTGTGCACACAGACAAACACGTGAGCACATTATATCCTCATGGTCTATAAATATATTATTTTCGAAATATCAATGTTTTTCCTCTTCGTCTTCAGGAGGATATGGAAATGTCCAAGTACATCGCTCGTCTCTTCACGGCCAGACACAAGTTCTACAAACAGAACAAGATCTGTGCAGAGTGAGTGTCATAGATAAAGTCACTGAGCTTACGTCCAGGGTTCGGTTTGATGGGGGGGATGAGGGGGGGGGGGGGAATCCATGCCTCTGTTTTTGATATCCCCTATCTGGTAATTCATTTTTTGCACCGGTGGGGATCTGTTTTATATCCCTGCTTCTGGTCAGACTGGATTAAAGGCATGCATTCCTTTTTGGAAGTCTGATATGTTTGATATTTATGTTTCATATAATCAAAATTTTGCAATCGTCAAAACGTTATTTTTTTTTACTTATTTGTTTCAAATTAAACAATTGCAAAAATGGCAGATCTGCAAGCTCACAACGTGTTACATTCACTATTTGTCATACGAGTAAGTATGAATGAATGAATGGTGAAGTTAATATCTCCCCTCTATTTTTGTTTACAAATCAAACCCTTCTAGTAGAGATACTAATCTTTCATTTATGTACTGATACCGTTCTTGACATGAACCGTTTTCTGTTTCTGATGTTTGTTTGTTTGTTTGTGAATCGCTATGCCTCCGGTGGTCATGATTGGTCACTTTGTGTGTCTGTTTCTTGCTAGGCCCGCCCACTCACCTGCACCAATCAGGCGGCGACCCACCTGGACCCCCCGCCTCTCTCTGGTACTGTCAGTCTTTCTGAATGATTAGCTGTCTTTTTTGTGTGGCATAACATTGTTGTGCCCTCCCCTCTACAAAACCTTTAAATTATTCACACTGACCTTCATGAACCAGACCAGAAGGCCAAGGACAGAGGGTCAAGTCCGGAGGGTAAACAAGAATTGCTGTGGTCAGGGCCTTAACCCCGTTTGCCCGCTCAGGGCGACTCTTTATTGTGTCTCAGAGTCATGGGTTTAGCGCCCGTGGGTGGTGGTGTGGGTGTTGCTGGAAAGTGTAAGGGTGTTGTATGCTTTGACTTCCGGTGTGACAATGAAGGCCATGATTTGTGCGTCTCGCTCCCCACTGGCTAGACAATGGCAAGGCTAAATGTGGCACAATGGCTCTTCAGTCACCCTGGGCAAGCGCTTAGAGGTCTCTCTGGAGAACCACAGCCCTTAGTGGTCGAGACGCCACAATGACCCCACATTATGGCTGGACAGTTACCATTCACCCTCTGGCTAGATGACTGCAGAGAGAATATACACAACAGCTAAAATTCAAAAGGGGGTTGTTTTTATTTCAGTTTACTGTGTAATTGTACACAGTCCATGTTGCCAGTGAAAAATGTATCCAAATGGCACTAAATCACACAGAAACACAAGTGATAACATTTGAATAAAATATAATTAATTGCTCATCTTGTGAGACTAATTATAATGTAACACACACAGTGTTTCTTGCCACACAATCAATACACTTGGTAGACATTGAAGGCAGCGAAATTATTTCACACAAAAATAGACAAAGCAAAAGATGGGTCATGTAATATTCATTATATAACTTATACATACATAACGTAAATATATGTGTCTTCAACTCTGTGTACGTCCCTTCATTCAGCCACGGCCCCAATCCTGTAACTTTGCGTCCCTACATTCCCAGTATGGAGAGCATTACCAGGACACACAGAGCTCTCAAGGTATGTCACACACACGCACAGAGAGAGAGACACACACACACACACACACACACACACACACACACACACACACACACACACACACACACACACACACACACACACACACACACACACACACACACACACACACACACACACACACACACACACACACACACACACACACACACACACACACACACACACACTAATACTATTTACAAATAATACTAATAATAAGTCCTTTGTATTACTATTCTTGTGAGGACATCAACATTTTAGAGTTATGATTTAATGAATGGCATTTGCGCCATTTTTAACCCAAAACCTAAAGGCGAAAATAGCCCTGAATATTTTCGGAATTGTAAGTATAACTTACATATATATGTCTCAAATCCTGCTGTACTTGTGGGGACATAACATTACACACACAAGTGTAGTAATACAAGTACCCCCCGCCCCAGCCCCCCTACACACACACACACACACACAAGTTTCAACCCTTCCCCCTCGCTGCTTTCAACCACAACTTGATTGAGCCAAGAGGTCGCTGTAGTAGCAGTTTGAGATAATTGAATAGACCTAATTTTGTATTTCCCATCAGGAAAGTGACTCACACAGCCTATTTGTGTTTTAACGATTTCCCAGCCATTCTGAGAGCATCAGACTGTGCCTCCAGTCTTTCATTCATTTTCGTTCACACACTCACTCTGCCTTATAATCCAGAGGGCCTCAGTCGTGACGGCTTGACACTAAAAAACAGCGAGGGAAAAAAACATTCTGGGTGTGCTACTCTGCGTGGGTGTGAGATCATTGTGGAGTGTGACATCAATCATCATACTTCGTTTGTGTGTCCCAAGCGTGTGCTAGCGTGTGTGGGTTTGAGATAATTTCACATGAGAGACTGCTATTCCTGTAATCTAATAGAGAGGGGGAAAAACATGCATACCACTGCGTTTTCCTGTTGCTGTGCACGGAACCCGACCGCATAGTTCCCATTTCTCTCTCCCTCCCTCCTCCTGCAGACAGCATCTTCCACGATGACCCGTACTACAAGTCGGAGACCAGCCTGGACCGCTGCCCGGTGGACTTCGGTTTCCGTAATGGTACCGTGCCCAACGGCAGCATGTACAGCAGTCCCAGCCTGAGCTCCCTCAACCATTCCCAGACCTTTGTCCAGCCCTCGCCCATCTCCTCCAACCTCAGCATCCCGGGCAGCGAGCTGATGCGCCCCGACTACATCCCCAGCCACCGCCACAGCGCCATCATTGCCCCGTCCTACCGGCCCACGCCCGAGTACGACGCCGTCATGAGGCAGAAGCGCCGTATGTTGCCCACCCACCACGACCTCCACAGCCAATCGCTGCGCAGTCTGAACATCAGCAACGCCTACGCTTACCGCCAGCCCGAGGCCCTGGTGTACAGTCAGCCCGAGATGAGGGAGAGGGGCCCTTATCATGGACTGGGGCCCAGCCCAGGACCCTACACACCGCAGGTATGGGTGGACCTGGCCTCAAGTACACTCACCGTATTGTGTGGTTTTCAAACGTTTTCACGTCAAGGGTCCTCAACATTTTTAATGTATTTTTGCCAGGGACCCCCATACAAGATTTGTTTTGTTAAAATCTTTCAAAAATATTCAAAAAAATGACAATTTCTTTCAAGATTTTGTGAAAATAGCAGATCGTGATGACGATGTGAGTTTGTAGATCAGCTATAACAGCTGGCTTATATAGGGTTAAAGTGGTTAAAACTGATTTGTATGCTATATTAACTAATTTAGCTGGGGACCCGGACCCCACTTTGAGAATCCCTGGTGTGGTACTGGGTGAATTACATATATATATATATCTGTCGGCCATTGTTGACTGTTTTTTTTTGCATTTGCATCAGTTTTGTTGTCATTCTGTTTGGCCCCGCAGATCAGCTACAGTAAGCCAGTGTCTCATGGCCCCCATCAGGGTGGTCCAGCCTGCAGCCAGGGCCCCTGCCAGTCAGCCTGTGGTAATGGAGGCGGAGGTGCCGGAGGTGTGGGAAGCTCTATCTCCCACACCGTCAGCACACCTGAGCTGGCCAACACCAAACAGCAGGGGGCCAACACGGGATGCTACGCCGCCACGGCCAACATGCTGAGGAACCACATGTCTCGGCCGCCCCCGCCTTACCCATCTGGCTCCTTCCGCCCGGCCACCAGCACGCCAGACCTGGCCAGCCACCGGCACCGTTGCATCGGGGGCAGCAGCCCCGAGCTGGTCACCCGCATGGTGCAGCTGTCGGTCAAGACTTTCCAGCCGGATAGTTCGGCTGTGGTGCACCAATCACTGCAGGAGGTCAGTGAGCCGCTGACATCGGCGGCTAAGCACCGCTCCACCCTGGGCAAGAGACACAGCATGGAGGTTATCATGCGAGGAGGAGGAGGAATGGAGGGCCTGGTGATGAAGGGGATGAACGCCCCCCTCCATCGGAGGAATACTCTGAGGGAGCAGGCGATGCCCCCCCAGCCCCAGGCCATTCCTCAACCTCCGCCCCAGCCTCCACCTCAGCAGCCCAAGGAGCTGCCCATGCAGATGCCTGTGCAGAAAGCCCCCGAGGCCCCCGTGCCGCCAGCTGGGCCGGTCGCTTACCAGCATCAGAAGACTCTCTCTAATGCCACCATGCTCATTCACAGCAGCGAGAGCGAGGAGGAGGAGGAGGAGGAGGAAGAGGAGAGGCCCGAGTTAGACGTTCAGATACCGGGCCTCAACGAGGACGTCAGCATCAGCGCTCAGCTCCAGGCCGCTCTGGCCAAGCTGCCCAACAAGCCTCCTCCGGAGTATCCTGGCCCCCCCAGGCCTTCTGGCAACGCCCCCCTCCGCACCCACAACCACAATCACAGTCACCACCACGCTAACCACACTCAAGGACCACAGAACAATCAGGGACCAATGGACCCGACTCAAGCCCAGGCCAGAATGCTCAAAGCCGGGCAGGGCCAAGGCAGCGGCGGAGGGGGACCTGTGAGTGGCTGTGGAGGTGGGGGTGGTGGGGGTGGTGGAACATTGACCCGAGGGGACCAGGCTGGGATGAACGGGGCCATTCTGGGACCGTCCATCTCAGAACCCGACCTCACCAGTGTGAAGGAGAGGGTGAGGAAAGAACCGGTGAAAGAGAGACCGGTTTCAGAGATGTTCTCCCTGGAAGACAGCATAGTGGAGAGGGAAATTGCTCAGAGGGTAAGACTAACTTATACTCGCATTCAAGTTTCTCAACTATGACAAACGTGACTCATGGCTTGATTCTTGATTTTGTTTTTAATCAATGTATGTATACACTTTGTGTAAGTTAATTATTATGTGCTTTTTGGGAAATACTGTATGAACTATGAATCTTATCAACTTCGGGATGCTTCACCTTCACCTTTTCTCCACCTTATCTCTATATATTGTTCCTCATAAATGCTCACTAGAAGATGGTACCATTTCTGTCCCAGAGGTGGGGTGTGGATGGTACAGTCCTATAGTGAGTGTTAGTGAGGACCCATATAGGATGCACATGTCAACATAAACATCATACTTATAGCCTTTTTTAGTTTACACTATAGTTGCAAATGTTAAAACTTTGCCTTTCACAGTAAACAAACAACCGAGCTGTTGTAACATTGAATGTTGCAGCTTGGTATTTTGTTTCACAACTCTTGATTAGCACTTTGTGCAGCTCGGTGCCCTGTTTGACACAGTACCAGTATGTGGGTCTGTAGTTGAAATGCATAAATCGCAGCACTTACTTACGATAACCCCCTTTAATTCAAGCTCACTGATTTTGTGTGTGTGTGTGTGTGTGTGCGTGTGCGTGTGTGTGTGTGTCACAGTGCATATGTGCATCAGTGTTTGAGATTGTGTGTGTGTTGGAGAGAGCATGCCATCATGGTTTCCGTGTATGAGTGAACAAAGTTAACATACTCCAGATTTCACTGTCTTTTCACTTAACTACACAGTAAAATCCTCAGTGTTAATGTGTCTCAGAGAATGTAAAAGAAATCTTTAAACGGACCATTTAGGTCACTTCTTTACACTCTCAGAGTTAAATGAACACCAAGGATTTTACTGTGTACAGACAGCTATAAACCTTCCATCCAAGGTCAGCCTCCACCCTAAACCAACTGGTTTAGTCTCAAACCCAGCAGGTGCCCATGATGACCCCCACCCCCTAAAAGAAAACCTGTTGTTTGGGCTGTCCCAGAAGGAGTGGAGCTGGATGGTGCGGGTGTAGGGGTTAAGGTGTTAAGGTTGGGACCCAGAGCTTTAGCACCAACAGAGATTAGGGAGAGGTAATCCTCAGAGGGGGGGGGTGGACCACGCAATGTGGGTCAGAGTTTGTCTGGCATACAAGAGAGAGACAGTAAGATAGACTGCATGGGAGAGACCAGGGCAACGTATAGTTACTTCTCTCAAACAGCGACATAAGTGTCAAAGAGTTACACTTGAGCAAGTGATGGACTGAAAGAAAGCAAACGCCAAAAAAGGGATGAGAGGAGAAAACGAAGTGAAGGAGAAGTGAGGGAGGCAGATAGGAGAGACAGGAGAGATGGATAGTAGCATGGAATGTTATACAGGTTGCAAGATTTGGTCCACGGTGCAACGGCACAGTTCACTGAGTTAATCAGTAAGCTTGGGCAACACAGACCACTATAACAAGTCTTTGGACAACACTCTAGTCTAAGGCAAACTTTTTCATGTCAAGGACCTCCAAAATGATATGTATTTGGCTGCGGACCCCCCTATCTCAAAAATATTTTGGGGACCCCCCCCCACCCCTGGGGGGGGGGCGAACGGTTTGAGAACCAATGGCTTAAGGGATTGATACCACAATTCCACAAATTCTGCCTCAAAGGAATCCAATCCAAACATGCGCGCACGTGCGAGCACGCAAGCAGGCACTCACTTAACACTCGTGCACACATGGATATATGCACGCACACACAAAATTCTCCCCACCCACAAACCCCAGCACACACCAATAATCGCATACAGACACACACCAGGCCAGGGGCGCAGGCGCACACCCCCGGGCAGCTCAGTAAGTTGTTGCTCTGCCTCTGGTACCTGTAACCATGACAGCGGATCTGTCCTCTCTCTTGAAGACGCTGGAGAGACAGAAGATGTCGGTGGACTCCATGAAGAGGCCGTTGATGATGGCTGCCCTCAACGGCCTGTATGTGGCCCGCATGCCTGTCCCTGAGAGTGCTGCGGAGGAAGGCGCCAAGGCCACCGACGAGCGGGTAAGTTTATGGGTCCACCCTGGTAGCTAGTGCAGCCTCCAGATGTATTTGACAATGGTCATTTCATGTATAGTATGTACCTTTTAACAGTTGACTTGTAGATGTAAAAGATTTTTTTTCTCTCCCACTGTGGCACGATATGGACAGATATGATTGAATAGTTTCCTTTTTAAAATACTTTATTTTATGTTAGAAACTAGTGGGGCAGAAGTCTCACTGGTTAACATTAACAATTAACAACATTAACAATGTTAACCAGGCTAATTGGCTGAAATGTCTGAACTGTACCACTGCCTTTATTTGACAAATAAGAAAAGCAAAGCTTGAGGATGATAACGAACACATTCCACCGGCAATGTACTGTCTGTCTGAGGCCTTTTCAGCCAAGCCTTTGTCCAGACTGTTGCTAGGCTAACAGGGGCAAGCCCTAAGTGGGCTGTGGAACGCGTGTCATGGTGGTGCTTATCACCTCTGGGCCCGATGGTATGTTAAGAATGTGACCCGAGAGAGAGAGAGAGAGAGAGAGAGCTAGGCAGAAAGAGAGAGAGAGACTCCCCTGTGCTGGATAACCCTCTCAGTCATGACTAGCCTAACAAACACATACCAGTGAGGTATGGTACCACTGCATCATTTCCTATTGTAGTCACATTGACACATTATACACGGGCAGAGTACTTGGGAGCTGGCATCAAAGCCCGAAGTCAGATGAGTGATGGCTGGCGTGATGGAATGTGATGCAGCGCTCTATTGTAAACAGATTTGTAGCATTTTCTCGGTGTGAAGCGTCTCTCAGGTATAGAGGAATGCAAATGAATAAGAGCTCCTCTAGGCATTGAATGCTAGACCTCTCAGCGATGTGTCACTTTGGAATTCAGAGTGGAGTAATGTTTCTCTGTTTTTCTCCTTCTCCCTCTTCCCTCTCTCTCCATTTCTCTCTCTCTCTCTCTCTCTCTCTCTCTCTCTCTCTCTCTCTCTCTCCCCCTCCCTCCCTCTCTCCCTCCCCCTCCACAGTGTAAGACGTTGGAGCTGAAGCTTGAGGAGGAGCGGGTCTTCACAGAGTACGAACAGGTGCCCAAGAAGAGGGCCGACGGCACGCTCACTACGGCAACGCTGGCCGACAACGGCGAGCGCAACCGTTTCCGCGACGTCGTCCCATACGAGGAGAACCGGGTGGAGCTTGTGCCAAACAAGGAGAACAACACGGGATACATCAACGCCTCACACATCAAGGTGGGCCTGGGGACAGAGGTCAACCGTTTCTGGATCAGGGCCTGAAAAATGTGTTCGCAGCCCACCCATCTGACCATTTAACACGGGAGCTGTGTCAAGTGGTCAGGTGGGTGGGCCGCGTGCATTTTCAGAGGGGGCGGTGGTGTCATAAACCCCTCAGCTACACCGAAAGGTGTAGCTAGAAGCAAGATAATTTTGTTTGGTTTTGGGCCTGGAATATTTGATGTCATGTGTTCATTAAAGGTGAATAAATATCCTCCAAAACAGATTGCAGTATTGTTAAGTCAGATCAAATTTGTATACTATTCTGCTTGTAACAATATGCAGTTTGCATACTGTAATTAGCTCCCTGGTGTTTTTTAAGTTGAGGCCATTTTTAAGAAGGGAAGGTCATAAGGAAAGGATGAAAGGCAGCCATTGAAGGCTGTTTGGGCCTTTAAGCTCACAGAGCTGGTGGAATTCCCTAGGAATGCAGTCCAAACTCCAAACCCTCTTAAGTCAACCTGAGCTGATCCCCCCACAAATCTGTTCATTCTCAGCTTTTAACTATTAAGCACTTTGTTTGTTTGTGGTTATCTGTGTGTGTGTGTGTGTGTGTGTGTGTGTGTGTGTGTGTGTGTGTGTGTGTGTGTGTGTGTGTGTGTGTGTGTGTGTGTGTGTGTGTGTGTGTGCGCGCGCGCGCATGCGTATGCATGTGCCCTTACTCATGTGTAAGTGTGTGTGTGTGTGTGTGTGTGATTGTGCAGCGTGTACTTGCACAGAGGCAATGCTGAATCATGACCTACCACCATGTTAATGACATTAACCATGGTGTCTCTATTTTGGGCATGTCATCAAAGACAGGGGGAATATTCAAAAGGTTTTTCGAAATGTTTCTAGTGTTTTCTCAACTTTTCAAAAATAGCAGATTTACAAACTCACAACATGTCACATCACAACGCTTTGTGAGCTTGTACATTGCCTATTTTTTGAATAGCCGAGGTATAAAATAGGGCTTAAGTGGTTAACCCTCTTAGCCCCCCCCCCGTCATCTGAGGTGACTGCTGCAGGACAAAAGAGCTTGTTTATTTCCTATCCACCTCCTAATACAGTGTTTACAGTCACGAGGTGACCCGCAAAATCAGCTGAAACATGCTCGTTACATAATGGCATTCCACCGTCTCATTATGGGCGAAGTGAGGTGCACACGCGGGCAGGGTTTCTTTCGTACTGCGTGTGGGCCTGCGGTTCTTGCTGAAGGAAAGCTGGAGAGTGGAGAGAGAAGGGCGTCATGATAAGGGAGGATAGTTGCTGCTATGAATGGAAAACATAGATATTAATACTGCCCTCTAGTGGTGGATACATGTATTGTCGTTTTGGCTGAATGTATATTTCTGATCATTTAAACGTGTGGGTGTTTGGTTTTATGGATGTAATGTTAGGTTTGTTTTTTAGGTTTGCTTACCAGTGAGCGATTATTTCCCTGTTTGCGTGTAGGCAGATTCTTGTTTGAACTGCAGACTGCAATGTAATTTGCTCCTATTTTATTCTAAAACACTTTGTAACACTGTGTGTGTGTGTGTGTGTGTGTGTGTGTGTGTGTGTGTGTGTGTGTGTGTGTGTGTGTGTGTGTGTGTGTGTGTGTGTGTGTGTGTGTGTGTGTGTGTGTGTGTGTGCGTGTGTGCGTGCGTTCCCAGGTGACAATCAGTGGTGAGGAGTGGCACTACATCGCCACCCAGGGCCCGCTGGCCAACACCTGCGCAGACTTCTGGCAGATGGTGTGGGAACAGGGGGTCAACGTCATCGCCATGGTTACAGCCGAGGAGGTACAGCTGAGCGTGCCACACACACACACACACACACACACACACACACACACACACACACACACACACACACACACACACACACACACACACACACACATGCACAAGCATGGACACAGACATGGCTATTTTTCACTGGACAACAGCTGTTGTATGTCTAGGCTGTGTGAATAATAGGATGACAGATATTGTGTGTGTGTGTGTTTGTGTGTGTGTTTCTGTTTGACTGTGAGTTTCTGTCCCATCGTGTGTGTGTGTGTGTGTGTGTGTGTGTGTGTGTGTGTGTGTGTGTGTGTGTGTGTGTGTGTGTGTGTGTGTGTGTGTGTGTGTGTGTGTGTGTGTGTGTGTGTGTGTGTGTGTGTGTGTGTGTGTGTGTGTCTCTCAATGTCTATTAAAATGTATTTTTGTATACACACTGTATGTGGCTGTAGGAAACAGTTCAGTCCATATCTTAACTTCATGTTTGTTCTCTCCTCCATCCATCCACCCATCCATCAATCCATCCATCCATCCTCATCCGTCAACCATGCAGGAGGGCGGCAGGTCAAAGAGCCACCGCTACTGGCCCAAGCTGGGCTCCAAGCACAACTCGGCCACTCATGGCAAGTTTAAGGTCACCTCCAAGTTCCGCACCGACTCGGGCTGCTACGCGACCACAGGGCTGAAGGTCAAACACCTCCTGTCGGGTCAGGAGAGGACCGTCTGGCACCTGCAGTACACCGACTGGCCCGAGCATGGCTGCCCCGAATACGTCCAGGGATTCCTCTGTGAGTAGGGTTGACCCCTGGCGTTCACCTCTTAGAGGCCACCTCCATTAGTTAATGTGGTACATTAGTTAGTCTGTTGGTCGGTGCTTTAGTGCAGTGCTTCTCAAACTGGGGTCCGGGGACCCCCAGGGTTACTTGAGGGGGTTCCAGAGGGTCCCCAGAAAAATGAGCGACAGTTTAAACACTTTAAAACACTATTTTATTTTTCAGCTATTTTTGAATAATGTTGACAAATCTTGACATGTCTCCTGTGGATATCCCTGGCACTACATCTTTTCAAAAGGGTGTCAGCAGCCAAAATCAATTTGATGGTCCTTGACTTGAAATGATTTGAGAACCACTGCTATAGTGATACGCACTAATGCAGAAAAACATTGTGTTTCGAGGTTGGCAAGAAGAAAAGCATGTTCTGCAACGGCAACCACTGCCAAAAACAGTTGTTGAGTAACAATAGTGCCTCTGTTAACTTAAAGTTCTGTTTTTTGTTGGGTTAATGTCTTTTTGAAGCTCACATGTGAACATTCTGGTAGTTTCCATGTAACCACTCGCTGGATCCAGGTTTGACACAGAACACAACTTGGACTGGGTGTGACATGCCGAATGCCAATCAGAGCCTCATTAAAGACATGCACTGGTCAATGAGGAAGTGACTGGCTCCTTTGTTTTTGCCGTGGTGCGTTTGGTGTTTGCCCCATCTTTTTGGATGTTATCAAATTCTAGGGGATGTAGGGATGATTATTATTACTATTGATTATTACATTAATGATTGTGATCACAGGAGCACTCCACATTAGCTATTCATAGATCCTGGCATACTGAATACTGAAAAAAAATAGAGATACTCTGAAGTGCCTGTAGGGACGTTTTTATGGGGAGAAAGGGGATTTCATCCTTAAAATATTTAAGGATTTCAACCACACATGGGGACATAGGGAACGGGTCTTTAAAGGGCATCATTGCAACTATCACAATCTATTCACTCGTCATGATGAGTAGAACAGGGTTTTTTTTACGTGTTCTTTCCATTAAGGCATATAGTGTGAGTGATGGAAAGCCGGGGAAATGACCAAAGTGACGTCACTTAGGGTAATCTTGCTCGCTCACTCGCATGCCACAATATACTCCACACGATGAGTAAACAGATTCTGATGTGTCAAATCAGCACAGCACATTCAGCCAATGGCCTCTTCATCGTTCAGAACTATAGCGTTCTCATCTACTGTCTCCCTTCTTCTCCTCTTCTTCTCCTCCGCTGCCTTAGCCTACCTAGAAGAGATCCAGTCGGTGAGAAGGCACACCAACTCCATGCTGGACACCTCCAAGAGCCTCAACCCTCCTGTGGTGGTCCACTGTAGTGCCGGGGTGGGCCGCACCGGAGTGGTGATCCTCACCGAGCTCATGATCAGCTGCCTGGAGCACAATGAGGTCAGTGGAGAGACCACCTCAGCTGATCTTTTTAGCGGTGCCAACCGCTCTACACTTGACTTTGTCCGTATGTCCGTCCGTATCAGCACGGGATGAGCACGGCAAAGATGCAACACATACACACACACGCACACACACATTGCCTATGCCATCTCTCCTCCCATTGCCCACACGTGCTGAAGTTATCAGGGACCCCCCGCGTATGCTCTGTCCCAGGGACCCCCCGCGTATGTTCTGTCCCTCCGCCCGTTTAGGGCACGGGATTTAAAACAGCTACAACTCCACTTTGAAGCCTGACACCAAGTCCAAATTTGGTATGTGGACTTACACCACCAATAGGGACGAGCATGAATTGATGAAGTTATCAAAGAGGGGTCCAGGGACCCCCAGCGCCCGTATGAGCACGGGATGAGCACGGGATTTTAAACAGCTATAACTCCAGTTTGCAGCATGCCACCAAGTCCACATTTGGTATGTGGACTTAGACCACCAATAGGGACCAGCATGAATTGCTGAAGCCCCGCCCCCTCTGTCTTCCCATTGGCTGGCCTTCAAACAGCCATAACTCAAGTTCGCAGCATGCTACGGAGTCCAAATTTTGTACATGGACTAAAACCAGCAATAGGGACGAACTGTAATTACTTAAGCCCCGCCCCCTCTGTCTGCCCATTGGCTGGGCTTTAAACAGCCATCATTCCAGTTTGCAGCATGCTAACAAGTACAAATTTGGTAAGTGGACTCAGACCACCAATAGGGACGAACTGACATGAGTTAAGCCCCGCCCCAAAGGCACCGCTTCCTTCACACAGGGTGTGATTTTTTTTTAACCCATAGAGACACACGGGCGGAAACGGAAGGCCTACAAATTCACGCCCACTTTTGAGACAGCGCTGCTACTCGGGGTCCGTTAGAAAGATGAACTGCAGCTCTCAATGCAATCTTTATGAGAGGCATTGTAAAATACCGTCATTTCATTGGTTAACTACTGAGGCTGTAGCGACTTTTTTGGTGTTCTAATAAAGTGTCCCATTTGTTTGATTTGTCCTTTTTAATGTCCCATATCTGTCATCTCGATATACTACCCACAATATACTATAATATACTCCATCAGTATGTCAAAACCGCTAGCATCGGAGATCTAGACTTTAAGTGGTCGCATGGTATATACGTCACGGACGCATCCCTTGAGGTTTTCAATACCCAGAAAACTGGTGAAAGTGGACGTTTTCAATATGTTTTGGTCATTATCTCTGGAACAGAAGGTCCAATCTGCTCAGTTCAAAGCTTGTTGGGTGCGTGACTTTGAGGACATTAAGCACGCAATGACACACTTTCGGGTTATTTTTTTTTTTTTAGGGGAGGCGAGATCTTAGTTGGGCAGGCGACCGCCTGTCCTGCCTCTACAGTGTGGGTACACCACTGGTCGGCGCTCGGAGCTCGTAAAGACAGTGATGTCACTGAAATGCGACAACTTGTCTGTCTGCCGTCTACCCTCTGCTGTGTTAACATTATGGGTAACTCGTTAAAGTGGCAAATTAAATGTGAAACAAATCAACTATTAAGAAAACAAGAAGATATGTTTACAAAGACACTCCATACATTTGGAAACATGTTTTTATTTAAATCAATATCGTCTCCAGTTAATGCAGGATGATTTTAAAAGTAGGCTAATTCTCATATCTTCTCATAGGGAATGCATTGAGAGCTGCAGTTCGTCGTTCTAACGGACCTCGAGTAGCGGCGCTATCTCAAAAGTGGGCGTGAATTTGTAGGCCTTCCGTTTCCGCCCGTGTGTCTCTATGAAGACCGGGAACGCATCTGTGTAGCCACTTTAAGCATTATCTTGTACTTTGGCTATTCAAAAATAGCAGATCTACAAGCTCATAGAGCTCTATGAGCTTGTAGATCTGCTATTTTTGAAAAATCTCGAACATTTGTGCAAATATTTGCATATATATTTTTAAAGGGGACATTTGTAACTCAAATCTTTGCTTCTGGGGGGGGTCCCTGGAACAACATATTTTGAGATGGGGGTCCGCGGCCAAATACATATAATTTTGGTGGTTCTTGACATGAAACAGTTTAAGAACCACTGATATAGCAACATCTGAAAAAAACACAACATGATTCTACAAAAAACATGATGTAGAATCAGAACCTCAGGCCATAATGGGTTAAAGTGTTAACAATTCTGTAGATAGTTTTAACTCCTTCTTCACTTCTCTTCTAAATGATATAACCCCCTCCCCCTTTTTTTTATTGTATTATTATCATGTATATTATTATTTTTATTGTTATGTATTTTGCGGATCAAGTCCCATCAACATTTCGCTGCTTGTACTTGTATAAGTGACAAATACAAATCTTGATTGTTTGTCTCCATCAGGGGGTGGAGGTTCCCACCATGTTGTCGGGGCTGAGGCAACAGAGGATGCTTATGGTGCAGACCATCTCCCAGTACAAGTTTGTCTACCAGGTCCTCATCCAGTTCCTCAAGAACTCCCGCCTCATCTGAACTGAAGGTGCCTCCCTGTCCCGTCACCACTGATCTGACAATTTCCCCTTGGATTTTAACTCCTTCTAAAAAAACACACACAATTCCTTATGTGTCCATTGTTGAAAGGCATTTGTAGCAAATATTGAATACAAATTCAATGGAAAAGAAAATTAGGTTGAGTGTAAGCCTGTACAGACATTAACATGACTTTATCCAGACTAGTGAACGCTTATGATCACATTCTTTCTCTTTATTTTTATGTTGGCATTAGCCTGTCAAGCCAGAGCATTCCTGACCAATGAGGAAACCGAATGATTGTTGAAACGGTACAAAATACGCTAACGGCTAGCAAATGCATTTTTTTTCTCAAATATCTTTTCCCCCCTTTTGAGATATTTGGATGGTAAGTTCTTGTTCCCTATCACTTCAAAATGAAGACAACCATATCAGCTGAACAACGATGTTAGGATGAACCACTGCTGCATAGAACATTTCTCAAGAATGATGAACTTTGGAATTAACATTTCACTATTGAAAGCCTTTATTAAAATGCCAATATGCTGCAGTGAACACTAGATGGCGGCAGTGTTATTAAAATGATTTTCTATTTCACTATGAAAGAGTTTGCCAAACAAAAAGTATATAATACCGTTCTTAAAAAAGAATCCATGATATTTAACTGATTAATACAGCAAATATTTGCCTCGACATTTAAATATAGAGTTTTGCTTTGAAAGGAAAAACACCTTTTTGTTTGTTATTTATTTGAGTCATTAACATTGTAATTTCTAAAGGAGTGCATCTTTTCTTTTATTACCAGAGCAAATGAGCTTTGAGTAACATTAAGTCTTGATTGCCCAATCAAGTATTTTTTTATAGCTAATACTCCCCCCACACAGTCTATTTGTGAGAAAAATAGAATTGAACAGATTCTAGCTTCTTAATACATTCCTGTTGCCCAGTGCAGTAAATACACTCTATTTTTATACAGGATCTCTGACCCTCCATGACAGTGATGTTAACATGGAAGGCATCACTGTAATTGTGCCTTACCGATCGATGAAACATAGCATGAAGCCTCCTTGCTGATGTCCTTAAAGTGGGATTAGTATTAATAAAGTTAAGACTCGACATGTTTTCGAAATGTTTTGCTAAACTAACTTCCAATGGGCAAATCCCATAATTGGCATTTTAACAGTGGGATTTTGGCTATGAAAGATTTTAAGTTAACATGTGATGTAGTAATACTTGCCTATGGGCACGGCCACACCGCACTTTTATTTTACCTCTGGGGTGGAATCTGCCAATGCTTTGTCAATGCAAATGCATGGAGTCATGGTCTTGCGGATTTTTTCCAATAAATAAGAAAATTAAAGTGCGGTGTGGTCGTGCCCTTACTGTCCAATGGCTGTATTTGGAAGAAGAATACTACTATAATACTAAGATTTTTTGGCATTTTCTTACCAATGACACAGTTTGTAGGCATTCATGTGATCCATGTCTCTGCACCTCAAAGTCAGCCATTTTCAATAATCCTCTGATTCAAACATACTAGATCATAGTATTATCATGCACCTAAATCTGTCTACAAAATGTCTGCATTCTGTAGACTTAAATTTTGTATGTATGTTTAATCTCTCTCTCTTTTTTTTTTTTTTTTTTTTTTACTTCTCTGAATTGTAATGCAAAGCCAGCCATGTCCAAAGTAACATACATGTACATAATGGGCATGCCAGAAAGAAATGTGTACGAATGTTTTATTTTTTTGACTTGGTACCCGTAAAATACCGCAAGATAATAAACTATGCATGCTTTTTTTTATATTCCTGTATATATATATATCTATTCTCAGATAAGTATAAGCTTTACCCTCTCTCGACATACTGTATTAAGTGTTCTGTTGCACTTCTGTTCTGTTTGTGACAGTATTTTCTCACATTCCACTGGTATTTTTTTAGCCCCTCCCACTTTTTGGCATAAATCATGAATACCGTTCAAAGTGTGTTGTGTACAGATGTTTTGTATATGCTTTTTCAGTGCAAGCCTTTTTTCTCTCTCCCCCAGACATGTATGAAGCTATCGTACTTGCTCATTATGCAATAAAGCCTTATTTTCTCTATAGGCGGCTAGGATTTTTATTTTCTTTGGGGGGGTCTTGTGTGATTGTGTGATTGTCTGATAAGGCTAAGTAATTACCTTTTATTAAAATGCCAATATGCTGCAGTGAACACTAGATGGCAGACCAAAACTATATCAGGTTTAATCAACCATAACTATAATACACACTTTATGTTTAATCAAGTACATTTGCTGTTATTGTCGTTTGGATCCTAGATTAAGATACTTGGTGGTTATAAAGTTTTCAACTACTTTCTCAAACAGTGTTGCATTATGACCACAGTTCCTCTTTGATTAGCTGAATTAAGTTGGAGAAAATACCACTATACTCATGGCATGCAGCATATCAAATCAATTATCAATTATGAGCCCAATACTATTCTAGTGACGCAGGCATAACAAATTAAGTAAACTGAATCCAACCACTTCCATTTTATGCATTTATTGAGTGGAAGTTGAACCTGTCTGCTTGTCATGCGGCTGCTCTCTGTCCATTGTGCTATGGCTGCCCCTTCAAACAATACAATGGTTCTCAAAGAAAACTAAAAACTTTTTGTAATTTTTCCCCCAAAAAATGTCAATATGTCTTTAAACATAGCATGACATATTTTAATAGCTTAGTATTGAATGCACAATTGATTGATTGATGTACTTTATTTAGTAAGAGATGAGAACAGTACATGACAGTAAATAACAGTACATGGAAGTACAAATTCACAATACAAGGTCTACTAATCTGGAAGACTCATTAAGCACTAAGCTTGTTTAATTAAGATGAGATCCCCATGCACACAAATCATGATGACATTTAAGAGACAGACAGATACTATACACGCTACTATACAGAATGTCATCTCGTCCCAAAAACACACTGCCCCATTTTTTTCGCGGTGCGAGGCCGCCGGTTTAGACCCGGGGCAGGGTGTTTTAGGACGACAGCTAGCGATTCAGGGGTGGAGCCAGGCTAACGCACCGGAAAGGACTCAAAAAACAACACATTCAGCAAAAAAACGGAAAAAAAACAAGACTCTCCCCACCAAAATCGGCAAGACACACCATCTCACGTTTAGTTCCCGTATCTGCATAGTCTCGCGTAGCTTTCTGCGTGAAGTGGGTGGACGCCTTTTTAGGAGACCGGAAGCAGGTTGGGGTGTTGGGGTGAGATGGTGTGTCTTGCCAATTTTGGTGGGGAGAGTCTTGTTTTTTTTCCATTTTTTTTCTGAATCTGCTTGATGACTAGTATTAAAATTATATTGTCTTTTTAAGTCCAATGTATTTGTATTTAAGTTCATAAGGTTAACATAAGTATAACTAAATGCATTTCAAATTAAATACAAATGTTACTTTTCAGGATCCCAATTCAAAAATAGCGAAGAAAAATCAGAATTCCAATATAAAAAATAGCAAAAATAGCCGATCTACAAGCTCAAAACGCGTTGCAACTTTTGTGTGACATAGAATGGCATAGTGAGTGTGGAAATATAGTGTCCCTCTCCATTATCAGAGTTGCCCACCCCTGAGCTAGAGATATGTTGCTTCTCAAACCAGAGGTTAGGGGTTCAAACCCAAACTCAAAATATTGAGCCTAGCTCACCCCCATTCTCTCACTGAATGCCAGGCTGCCCAAACACACAACTCACCTGACATAAACTAAAGGTGATGAGGGGACACACAGCAGGAGCTAATCAATCAATTAGGACGTGGGACATCGAAACAAAGCGTGGGAAGAACCAAACAAAAATAAGATCAACAAGCAAAATATACCTACACTATAGGTGTTTTTTCATGTTTGTAGCTGGCTGTGATCTTTCACTGAGGAGCATGCAGGGCAATGCTCAAATACACACAACAGTTCTATAGTGGTAAAAAAAACAGTCAGACCTCTGTACCCTGCACGGTTTAACTGCTTCAGTAAATCTGAGACTCCTTGGACCATGTCATTCACTCATCTCTCCATTTATTACAGTTTGTAAAAGTGACAGTTTCATGCTCATTGTCTGATGTGACTTTAAGGTTGACATGTAAATCAGTGTGAATGCTAATGTGCACTTCATTGTCATCATCAATGTATGATTATTTGACATGTTGTGAGCTTGTCGATCGGCTATTTTCAGTCAAAACTTTCCTAATAATAACACAAAACAGAAAATATACTAGTATTGAGCCCTGAGGCTCACCGGTTACCCATATGGGGTTAAGTTAGTTTAATCAAATAATTTAAACGTTCTTTGTTTGTGTGAGTTTCCTCATTTTGTTACAAACTCAGCCGTTTGCAACACTCTTGGTTGGTTGTTGCAATAAATACATTACATTTAAGTGGTTGAATTTATGTAATTTGTTATCCCTGAGTCACTAGAATACCTCAAAACGAAGTATGGAGCTCGGCCTATAATTGATCATTGATTTGATTGATATGCTGCATGCCTTGAGTGCGAAGTGGTATTTTCTTAAACTTAATTCAGTTAATCAAAGAGGATCTGTGTTCATAATACAGCACTGTTTGAGGAACTATAGTTGAAGACATATTTTTTAATGTCCAGTCCAAAGTGAGAACAATGTAGCCTACTTGATTTAACACCAAAACTGCTATAGTTTTGATCATCTGAAACTAAGGAATTTATAAATGACAAAAAGGGTGTGAATTTTTATGACATTACGAAACATCTCTCTGTTTCCTTTCAATGAAAGTGTAAATCTGGGTTCAGACTCAGCCAGAGTAAACGTTTTCTGGTGGTTTTAAACAACCTAAATCTCAGTCGTGTCATAATGAACCCTTTCCCTGATCATCAGAGGGTGTATCTAGTAGATCCAGTCATTCTGTCAGGGGTAGAGGTGTTTGCTGTGGATTTTCATCTTTTGACCTGTCATCTCTTTCTTTAACTTTAAGTATAACCTCAAAATCCTAATTAATGTGAAAGGCCTGGTGGTGCAAGAGTAAAGCATAGGCTTCACAAGCGGATGGTTGTGGGTTTGAATCTTGGTCAGGGAAGATCTCAATTTTCGGTCTTTTTAAGGCGAGAACCATGGATGAAGCCCGCCTCCCTCCTCACGCCCTCTTTTAGCTCCGGTAGGAGAGGGAGGAGCATGGAGGGAGCCTACCTCCAGGGGGAGGAGCTTAATAAATTTACATAT
Organism: Gymnoscopelus microlampas; assembly: GCF_963454915.1. NCBI lineage: Eukaryota > Metazoa > Chordata > Actinopteri > Myctophiformes > Myctophidae > Gymnoscopelus > Gymnoscopelus microlampas. The sequence continues at coordinate 25,103,884 of NC_139953.1, forward strand.
TAATTAAAGATTTTTATTTTAGTATTTTTTGTGATTTTATGGCCACTGTTTTTTTTCACATGAGACATTTTTTTATTGTTTTTTTTTAATCACCAGTTTGTATTGACCACAGCTCCATTGGTTTTTTGTTGTATTACCCTTTTAGTTTTTATTTAGTAGTTGTTTTGAGTGAGCTTTGAACCTCGAACCTTTAGTTTGTGAACCTTTGATTTATCTTTTAAGCCACGCTGGCATGGAAGGTACAATTGGGAACGTCATCCTTAACCCGCCTTTTAGAATTTAAGATGGACAGTGAAAATGTTCTTCAGGAGCCTTGAACTCCAAACCTTCTACTTTCAGACCCTGTGTTTAACTCTTAAGCCACGCTGGCATGGAAGGTACAATTGGGAACGTCATCCTTCACCCGCCTTTTAGAATTTAGATGGCCAGTGAAAATGTTCTTCAGGAGCCTTGAACCCCAAACCTTCTGCTTTCAGACCCTGTGTTTAGCTCTTGAGCCACACAGATATGGATAATGCAAAAGAGAACGTAATACTTAAACCACCTTTCAGAAGTTAGATGGACAGTAAAAATGTGCTCCAGGAGTTTCGAACCTTAAACCTTCGGTTTATAAACCCCAGAGTTTTCTCTTGAGCCATGGTGGCATGAACCATGCAACTGGAGTGAAGCCGGTGTGTTGTTTGTTTGGTAACGTGCAACATGTGGGCCAGTGTTGCCAAGTATCGGGAGAGAAACAAGCGAACCGACTTCCAAAAACAAGCCAAAAACAAACCAAATTTTGTCCAAAGGTTAGGGTAAATAAGCAGCTTTGGCAACACTACACTAGGTGTCACTGACGGCCGGGATTTCTGACTAATAACATTATAGTTGATGCACACTTTTTAAACATTTTTGGCTTGCTTAAGTGACTTGAAAGTGACTTGAAGGTGACTTGAAAAGACTTGAATTTTCAAGTCACGAGGGCTCAAGTCAAGTCAAGTCTCAAGTCTTTAGCGTTCAAGTCAAGTCAAGTCTCAAGTCTTTGGCATTCAAGTCCCAAGCAAGTCCAAGTCTATTTTTGATTTGGTCAAGCAAGTCTAAAGTCATCAAAATCGGGACTTCAAGTCAAGTCGAGTCTCGAGTCCAAGTCCCCACCCAAAGGTTAGGGTAAATAAGCAGCTTTGGCAACACTACACTAGGTGTCACTGACGGCCGGGATTTCTGACTAATAACATTATAGTTGATGCACACTTTTTAAACATTTTTGGCTTGCTTAAGTGACTTGAAAGTGACTTGAAGGTGACTTGAAAAGACTTGAATTTTCAAGTCACGAGGGCTCAAGTCAAGTCAAGTCTCAAGTCTTTAGCGTTCAAGTCAAGTCAAGTCTCAAGTCTTTGGCATTCAAGTCCCAAGCAAGTCCAAGTCTATTTTTGATTTGGTCAAGCAAGTCTAAAGTCATCAAAATCGGGACTTCAAGTCAAGTCGAGTCTCGAGTCCAAGTCCCCACCTCTGGTATTTTCTTAAACTTAATTCAGTTAATCATAGAGGATCTGTGGTCATAATACAGCACTGTTTGAGGAACTATAGTTGAAAACTTAAGACATATTTTTTAATGTCCAGTCCAAAGTGAGAACAATGTAGCCTACTTGATTTAACACCAAAACTGCTATAGTTTTGATCATCTGAAACTAAGGAATTTATAAATGACAAAAAGGGTATGAATTTTTATGACATTACGAAACATCTCTCTGTTTCCTTTCAATGAAAGTGTAAATCTGGGTTCAGACTCAGCCAGAGTAAACGTTTTCTAACAGATGGTTTTAAACAACCTAAATCTCAGTCGTGTCATAATGAACCCTTTCCCTGATCATCAGAGGGTGTATCTAGTATATCCAGTCATTCTGTCAGGGGTAGAGGTGTTTGCTGTGGATTTTCATCTTTTGACCTGTCATCTCTTTCTTTAACTTTAAGTATAACCTCAAAATCCTGATTAATGTGAAAGGCCTGGTAGTGCAAGAGTAAAGCATAGGCTTCGCAAGCGGATGGTCGTGGGTTTGAATCTTGGTCAGGGAAGATCTCAATTTTCGGTCTTTTTAAGGCGAGAACCATGGATGAAGCCCGCCTCCCTCCTCACGCCCTCTTTTAGCTCCGGTAGGAGAGGGAGGAGCATGGACAGAGCCTACCTCCAGGGGGAGGAGCTTAATAAATGTACATATTAATTAAAGATTTTTATTTTAGTATTTTTTGTGATTTTATGGCCACTGTTTTTTTTCACATGAGACATTTTTTTATTGTTTTTTTTTATCACCAGTTTGTATTGACCACAGCTCCATTGTTTTTTTGTTGTATTACCCTTTTAGTTTTTATTTAGTAGTTGTTTTGAGTGAGCTTTGAACCTCGAACCTTTAGTTTGTGAACCTTTGATTTATCTTTTAAGCCACGCTGGCATGGAAGGTATAATTGGGAACGTCATCCTTAACCCGCCTTTTAGAATTTAAGATGGACAGTGAAAATGTTCTTCAGGAGCCTTGAACCCCAAACCTTCTACTTTCAGACCCTGTGTTTAACTCTTAAGCCACGCTGGCATGGAAGGTACAATTGGGAACGTCATCCTTAACCCGCCTTTTAGAATTTAGATGGACAGTGAAAATGTTCTTCAGGAGCCTTGAACCCCGAACCTTCTACTTTCAGACCCTGTGTTTAACTCTTAAGCCACGCTGGCATGGAAGGTACAATTGGGAACGTCATCCTTAACCCGCCTTTTAGAATTTAGATGGACAGTGAAAATGTTCTTCAGGAGCCTTGAACCCCAAACCTTCAACTTTCAGACCATGTGTTTATCTCTTGAGCCACGCTGGCATGGAAGTTACAATTGGGAACGTCATCCTTAACCCGCCTTTTAGAATTTAGATGGACAGTGAAAATGTTCTTCAGGAGCCTTGAACCCCAAACCTTCTACTTTCAGACCCTGTGTTTAACTCTTAAGCCACGCTGGCATGGAAGGTACAATTGGGAACGTCATCCTTAACCCGCCTTTTAGAATTTAGATGGCCAGTGAAAATGTTCTTCAGGAGCCTTGAACCCCAAACCTTCTACTTTCAGACCCTGTGTTTAACTCTTAAGCCACGCTGGCATGGAAGGTACAATTGGGAACGTCATCCTTAACCCGCCTTTTAGAATTTAGATGGACAGTGAAAATGTTCTTCAGGAGCCTTGAACCCCAAACCTTCTGCTTTCAGACCCTGTGTTTAGCTCTTAAGCCACGCTGGCATGGAAGGTACAATTGGGAACGTCATCCTTAACCCGCCTTTTAGAATTTAGATGGCCAGTGAAAATGTTCTTCAGGAGCCTTGAACCCCAAACCTTCTACTTTCAGACCCTGTGTTTAACTCTTAAGCCACGCTGGCATGGAAGGTACAATTGGGAACGTCATCCTTAACCCGCCTTTTAGAATTTAGATGGACAGTGAAAATGTTCTTCAGGAGCCTTGAACCCCAAACCTTCTGCTTTCAGACCCTGTGTTTAGCTCTTGAGCCACACAGATATGGATAATGCAAAAGAGAACGTAATACTTAAACCACCTTTCAGAAGTTAGATGGACAGTGAAAATGTGCTCCAGGAGTTTCGAACCTTAAACCTTCGGTTTATAAACCCCAGAGTTTTCTCTTGAGCCATGGTGGCATGAACCATGCAACTGAGAACATAATACTTAAACCACCTTTTCAGGATTGAGATGGACAATGAAAATGTTCTTTAGGAGCTTTGAACCTTAAACTCTTTGGTTCATAAACAGTGACACATCTCTTGAGCCACAGAGACATGAAACATTCAGATGAGAAGGAAATATTTATACTTTTAGTATTTAGATGCACAGTGTATTTCTACATTAACTTCACCACTTAAACCCTCTATTCTTAGTAAAGTTGCAACTTTACTTTCCCGCTTGCCTTGTTACCATCTACACCAAATCTTTTCACAAAGAATTGTCAATCTACAAGCTCACTACACGTCGACACATTGTGCTCTGGACTTAGTAAATTTATTTTTTCACCATTGGGTCACTACCGAAACGAAACCGAAACGAAAGTTAAATCCGAAAAAATCACTAAGTGTGGAGGCCAAAATCGTCCCCCCGAAAACCTGTCAGGAGTACGTTTCAGGCAATTTAAAGTTGATTGGTAGTGACTTTTTTTTTGGTCCCTAACATTCATCGAGCTCTGGACTTAGTAATTTTTTTTTTCGTTTAAACAAAGTTAAATCTGAAAAAATCACTAAGTGTGGAGGCCCAAAAAAAAATGTGTTCCCCCAAAAACCTGTTAGGAGTACGTTTCAGGCAATTTAAAGTTGATTGGTAGTGACTTTTTTTTTGGTCCCTAACATTCATCGAGCTCTGGACTTAGTAATCTTTTTTCCGTTTCGGTACTACCGAAACGAAAAAAAAATTGTTCCCCCAAAAACCTGTTAGGAGTACGTTTCAGGCAATTTAAAGTTGATTGGTAGTGACTTTTTTTTGGTCCCTAACATTCATCGAGCTCTGGACTTGGTAATTTTTTTTCCGTTTCGGTAGTGACACAATGGTGTCACTACCGAAACGGAAAAAAAAATGTTCCCCCAAAAACCTGTTAGGAGTACGTTTCAGGCAATTTAAAGTTGATTGGTAGTGACTTTTTCTATGGTCCCTAACATTCATCAAGCTCTGGACTTAGTATTTTTTTTTCCGTTTCGGAAACGAAAAAAAATTTGTTCCCCCAAAAACATGTCAGGAGTACGTTTCAGGCAATTTAAAGTTGATTGGTAGTGACTTTTTTTTTGGTCCCTAACATTCATCGAGCTCTGGACTTAGTCATTTTTTTTCCGTTTCGGTAGTGACACAATGGTGTCACTACCGAAACGAAAAAAAAAATGTTCCCCCAAAAACCTGTTAGGAGTACGTTTCAGGCAATTTAAAGTTGATTGGTAGTGACTTTTTTTTTGGTCCCTAACATTCATCGAGCTCTGGACTTGGTAATTTTTTTTCCGTTTCGGTAGTAACACAATGGTGTCACTACCGAAACGGAAAAAAAAATGTTCCCCCAAAAACCTGTTAGGAGTACGTTTCAGGCAATTTAAAGTTGATTGGTAGTGACTTTTTTTTTGGTCCCTAACATTCATCGAGCTCTGGACTTAGTAATTTTTTTTCCGTTTCGGTAGTGACACAATGGTGTCACTACCGAAACGGAAAAAAAAATGTTCCCCCAAAAACCTGTTAGGAGTACGTTTCAGGCAATTTAAAGTTGATTGGTAGCGACTTTTTTTTTGGTCCCTAACATTCATCGAGCTCTGGACTTAGTAATTTTTTTTCCGTTTCGGTAGTGACACAATGGTGTCACTACCGAAACGAAAAAAAAAAGTTCCCCCAAAAACCTGTTAGGAGTACGTTTCAGGCAATTTAAAGTTGATTGGTAGTGACTTTTTTTTTGGTCCTTAACATTCATCGAGCTCTGGACTTAGTAAATTTATTTTTTCACCATTGGGTCACTACCGAAACGAAACCGAAACGAAAGTTAAATCCGAAAAAATCACTAAGTGTGGAGGCCAAAATCGTCCCCACGAAAACCTGTTAGGAGTACGTTTCAGGCAATTTAGAGTTATTATTATTATTCAAATGTTTTTATTGAATTTTTAAGACGCACAAACACAACATTTAACAAACAACAAGACACTACAGACACTAGTACACAATAACAAAGGAAAACAGGTACACAAATCAACCAATAATTAATTGACCGAGAATGCAGACATTTTAGTGCAATACATTTCCCTCAGAAACGGTATTGAAACCACACAAATTACAGCCCAGAAAAAAAGAAAAGAAAAAGAAAGAAAAAGAAAGAGAGGGGGAAGGGAAGGAAAAAAGGGGGAGGGGAGGCGAATGGCTATACTGCAATGGCTATATTACTACAGTGGAATACACCTCCGCAAAATATGACAGGAACGGTTGCCAGACTCTAGTATACTTCTGAGTGGAGCTTCTGATCGTATATTTATCCTGTTCAAGTTTTAGATGCGACATAACATCCGCCACCCAGTGTTTGTGGGATGGCGGAGCCGCTTTTTTCCAACTAAACAATATCAGTCTTCTAGCAGTAAGTAAAGAGGAGAAGGCTACAGCTTCAGCTTGGTGAGACGCTATCGGTGTTCCCTGTGGGAGAACACCAAACAATGCAGTCACTGGGTTGGGGTCTATAGTTGTCCTACACAAATATGAAAAGGTACTAAATACCTCCGTCCAGAATGTAGTCAGTCTAGGGCACGACCAAAACATGTGGCTAAGTGTAGCTGGGTCCTGATTGCACCTAACACAAGCTGGGTCTAAATTGGGATAGAAAGTAGCCAATCTACTTGGAGATAGATGCAACCTGTGTAAAACCTTGAATTGAATCAACCCATGCAATTTAGAGTTGATTGGTAGTACTTTGTAGTGACACTTTTTTTGGTCCCTAACATTCATCGAGCTCTGGACTTAGTAAATTTATTTTTTCGTAAAAAGCGACAGCACGGTTCAGCCAGAACTGCGAAAAGTGGCAGAAGAAGAAAATACTGCCAATAATAAAACAGGTCCAGAGCTGAGCTCTGGCCCCGTAATAAAACAGGTCCAGAGCTCAGCTCTGGCCCCGTAACAAGCAAAATATACCTACACCAGGGGTCTTCAACAGGGGGTCCGGGACCCCTAGGGGGTCCTCAGAGTTACTACAGGGGGTCTGCCAAAACTTTGTGTGCTATGATTATTATTTTTTTACATTAACCACTTGAACCCTAGCATCCCTTTTCTGAGGAGAACTTTAGCCAAAAATAGCAGATCTACAAAAATAGCAGATCTACAAGCTCACAAGTGAGCTTGTAGATCGGCTATTTTTGGCAAAGATGTAGAGGTGTAGAGGGTAAAAAGAGCAGACTAAGTAAACAAAAAAGTTTAATCTGAAACACAATTTTATACAATTATAGAGGGGGTCCCTGCAGGGCCGGATCTAGGCATAGGCAAGGGGGGGCAATGCCCCCCCAAATGCCCTGACTGCCCCCCCCAAAAAAAAGAAAAAAAAAAAAAAAAAAAAATCTTTTTATTTAAAAAAAAAAAAAAAAATTGGGGGGGGGGCTTGTGAAAGTTACATTTATGTCATGTGTGATATGAAATGTGAGTTTACCATAATCAAAGTAATCCTTAATCATATTCCATCATGTATCATTGCACAATTCAAATAATCCTCTGCCCTGAGGCTGATTTTCCATGGGCAGTGTTGCCAGATATTGTGAGAGAAAGAAGCCTAGGAAAACAAGCCCAAAAGAAGCAAAGTAGGCCACATGAGTATGCATCAAGCTCACAGTCACATCGCGACGCGTTGTGGATCTGCTAATTTCAAAAACTCTTGCAATAAAATGTGGAATATTTGTGTTTTTGGGAACACAAATGCTCTCTGTGGCACCACAGCCACACAAAACATTTTCATGAAAATATTTCAGAACCAATAATTATTAAAACATTTGGAAGCAAGCCTAAATAAGAATCTACACATTAGATTCTAAAGTGTACTTCTAAAGTTTAGAAACAAGCCCAAAAAAACGCAAACACCAATTTTTACAAGCAACTTTACAGAAAAAGAAATCCCAAAGTCGCTTATAATAAGCTGACATGGCAACACTGGCCGTGGGGCGTGTTTACATAGGGAGGAGGAACGGCAGCACCCACTCCACTCTAGTCAGTCGCTTGTTGACACAGCTGAATACATTTTTCGTCATTTTTCGTCACCAGCATTTTTCGTCATTTTTCGTCACCAGCATTTTTTCGTCACCAGCATTTTTCGTCATTTTTCGTCACCAGCATTTTTTCGTCACCAGCCTTTTTTCGTCGAAAAAATGCTGGTGACGAAAAATGACGAAAAATGCTGGTGACGGAAAAATGCTGGTGACGAAAAATGACGAAAAATGCTGGTGACGAAAAATGACGAAAAATGCTGGTGACGAAAACATGCTGGTGACGGAAAATGACAAAAAATGCTGGTGACGAAAAAATGCTGGTGACGAAAAAATGCTGGTGACGAAAAATGACGAAAAATGCTGGTGATGAAAAAATGCTGGTGACGAAAAATGACGAAAAATGCTGGTGACGAAAAAATGCTGGTGACGAAAAATGACGAAAAAATGCTGGTGACGAAAAATGACGAAAAATGCTGGTGACTAAAAAATGCTGGTGACGAAAAAATGCTGGTGATGAAAAATGACGAAAAATGCTGGTGACGAAAAAATGCTGGTGACGAAAAATGACGAAAAATGCTGGTGACGAAAAATGACGAAAAATGCTGGTGACGAAAAAATGCTGGTGACGAAAAATGACGAAAAATGCTGGTGACGAAAAATGACGAAAAATGCTGGTGACGAAAAAATGCTGGTGACGAAAAATGACGAAAAATGCTGGTGACGAAAAAATGCTGGTGACGAAAAATGACGAAAAATGCTGGTGACGAAAAAGTGCTGGTGACGAAAAATGACGAAAAATGCTGGTGACGAAAAAAGGCTGGTGACGAAAAAATGCTGGTGACGAAAAATGACGAAAAATGCTGGTGACGAAAAAATGCTGGTGACGAAAAATGACGAAAAATGCTGGTGACGAAAAAATGCTGGTGACGAAAAATGCTGGTGACGAAAAATGCTGGTGACGAAAAAATGCTGGTGACGAAAAAATGCTGGTGACGAAAAATGACGAAAAATGCTGGTGACGAAAAATGACGAAAAAATGCTGGTGACGAAAAATGACGAAAAATGCTGGTGACGAAAACATGCTGGTGACGAAAAATGACGAAAAATAATGGTGACGAAAAAATGCTGGTGACGAAAAATGACGAAAAATGCTGGTGACGAAAAAAGGCTGGTGACGAAAAAATGCTGGTGACGAAAAATGACGAAAAATGCTGGTGACGAAAAAATGCTGGTGACGAAAAATGGCGAAAAATGCTGGTGACGAAAAAATGCTGGTGACGAAAAATGACGAAAAATGCTGGTGACGAAAAATTACGAAAAATGCTGGTGACGAAAAATGACGAAAAATGCTGGTGACGAAAAAATGCTGGTAACGGAAAATGACCAAAAATGCTGGTGACGAAAAAATGACGAAAAATGCTGGTGACGAAAAATTACGAAAAATGCTGGTGACGAAAAATGACGAAAAATGCTGGTGACGAAAAAATGCTGGTAACGGAAAATGACCAAAAATGCTGGTGACGAAAAAATGACGAAAAATGCTGGTGACGAAAAATGACGAAAAATGCTGGTGACGAAAACATGCTGGTGACGGAAAATGACGAAAAATGCTGGTGACGAAAAAATGCTGGTGACAAAAAATGACAAAAAATGCTGGTGATGAAAAAATGCTGGTGACGAAAAATGACGAAAAATGCTGGTGACGAAAAAATGCTGGTGACGAAAAATGACGAAAAATGCTGGTGACGAAAAAATGCTGGTGACGAAAAATGACGGAAAATGCTGGTGACGAAAAAAATGCTGGTGACGAAAAAATGCTGGTGATGAAAAATGACGAAAAATGCTGGTGACGAAAAATGACGAAAAATGCTGGTGACGAAAAATGACGAAAAATGCTGGTGACGAAAAAATGCTGGTGACGAAAAATGACGAAAAATGCTGGTGACGAAAAAATGCTGGTGACGAAAAATGACGGAAAATGCTGGTGACGAAAAAAATGCTGGTGACGAAAAAATGCTGGTGATGAAAAATGACGAAAAATGCTGGTGACGAAAAATGACGAAAAATGCTGGTGACGAAAAATGACGAAAAATGCTGGTGACGAAAAAATGCTGGTGACGAAAAATGACGAAAAACGCTGGTGACGAAAAAATGCTGGTGACGAAAAATGACGAAAAATGCTGGTGACGAAAAATGACGAAAAATGCTGGTGACGAAAAAATGCTGGTGACGAAAAATGACGAAAAATGCTGGTGACGAAAAAATGCTGGTGACGAAAAATGACGAAAAATGCTGGTGACGAAAAATGCTGACAAAAAAATGCTGGTGACGAAAAATGACGAAAAATGCTGGTGACGAAAAATGACGGTGACGAAAAAATGCTGGTGACGAAAAATGACGAAAAATGCTGGTGACGAAAAAATGCTGGTGCAGCATTTTTTCGTCACCAGCATTTTTCGTCACCAGCATTTTTTCGTCACCAGCATTTTTCGTCATTTTTCGTCACCAGCATTTTTTCGTCACCGTCATTTTTCGTCACCAGCATTTTTCGTCATTTTTCGTCACCAGCATTTTTTTGTCAGCATTTTTCGTCACCAGCATTTTTCGTCACCAGCATTTTTCGTCACCAGCATTTTTCGTCATTTTTCGTCACCAGCATTTTTTCGTCACCAGCATTTTTCGTCATTTTTCGTCACCAGCATTTTTTGTCATTTTTCGTCACCAGCATTTTTTCGTCACCAGCATTTTTCGTCATTTTTCGTCACCAGCATTTTTCGTCATTTTTCGTCACCAGCATTTTTCGTCATTTTTCATCACCAGCATTTTTTCGTCACCAGCATTTTTTCGTCACCAGCATTTTTCGTCATTTTTCATCACCAGCATTTTTTCGTCACCAGCATTTTTTCGTCACCAGCATTTTTCGTCATTTTTCGTCATTTTTCGTCACCAGCATTTTTTCGTCACCAGCATTTTTTCGTCACCAGCATTTTTCGTCATTTTCCGTCACCAGCATGTTTTCGTCACCAGCATTTTTCGTCATTTTTCGTCACCAGCATTTTTCCGTCACCAGCATTTTTCGTCATTTTTCGTCACCAGCATTTTTTCGTCACCAGCATTTTTTCGTCACCAGCATTTTTCGTCATTTTTCGTCACCAGCATTTTTTCCGGGCCTGAAATTTACCGAAACTTTCGTTTCGGTAAAAAGAAAATGTACCAAGTCCAGAGCTCGATGAATGTTAGGGACGAAAAAAAAAGTCACTACAAAGTACTAACATTCAACTCCAAATTTAAAATTTACCGAAACTTTTGTTTCGGTAAAAAGAAAATCGTTTCGGTAAAAAGAAAATGTACTAAGTCCAGAGCTCGATGAATGTTAGGAACTTTTTTTTTCGTCCCTAACATTCATCGAGCTCTGGACTTAGTACATTTTCTTTTTATCGAAACGAAAGTTTCGGTAAATTTCAGGCCCGGAAAAAATGCTGGTGACGAAAAATGACGAAAAATGCCGGTGACGAAAAAATGCTGGTGACGAAAAATGACGAAAAATAATGGTGACGAAAAAAGGCTGGTGACGAAAAAATGCTGGTGACGAAAAATGACGAAAAATGCTGGTGACGAAAAAATGCTGGTGACGAAAAATGGCGAAAAATGCTGGTGACGAAAAAATGCTGGTGACGAAAAATGACGAAAAATGACGAAAAATGCTGGTGACGAAAAAATGCTGGTGACGAAAAAATGCTGGTGACGAAAAATGACGAAAAATGCTGGTGACGAAAAAATGCTGGTGACGAAAAATGGCGAAAAATGCTGGTGACGAAAAAATGCTGGTGACGAAAAATGACGAAAAATGCTGGTGACGAAAAAATGCTGGTGACGAAAAATGACGAAAAATGCTGGTGACGAAAAATGACGAAAAATGCTGGTGACGAAAAAATGCTGGTGACGAAAAATGACGAAAAATGCTGGTGACGAAAAATGCTGACAAAAAAATGCTGGTGACGAAAAATGACGAAAAATGCTGGTGACGAAAAATGACGGTGACGAAAAAATGCTGGTGACGAAAAATGACGAAAAATGCTGGTGACGAAAAAATGCTGGTGACGAAAAATGACGAAAAATGCTGGTGACGAAAAAATGCTGGTGACGAAAAACGACGAAAAATGCTGGTGACGAAAAAATGCTGGTGCAGCATTTTTTCGTCACCAGCATTTTTCGTCACCAGCATTTTTCGTCATTTTTCGTCACCAGCATTTTTTTGTCAGCATTTTTCGTCACCAGCATTTTTCGTCACCAGCATTTTTCGTCACCAGCATTTTTCGTCATTTTTCGTCACCAGCATTTTTTCGTCACCAGCATTTTTCGTCATTTTTCGTCACCAGCATTTTTCGTCATTTTTCGTCACCAGCATTTTTTCGTCACCAGCATTTTTCGTCATATTTCGTCACCAGCATTTTTCGTCATTTTTCGTCACCAGCATTTTTCGTCATTTTTCATCACCAGCATTTTTTCGTCACCAGCATTTTTTCGTCACCAGCATTTTTCGTCATTTTTCGTCACCAGCATTTTTCGTCATTTTTCGTCACCAGCATTTTTTCGTCACCAGCATTTTTCGTCATTTTTCGTCATTTTTCGTCACCAGCATTTTTTCGTCACCAGCATTTTTTCGTCACCAGCATTTTTCGTCATTTTCCGTCACCAGCATGTTTTCGTCACCAGCATTTTTCGTCATTTTTCGTCACCAGCATTTTTCCGTCACCAGCATTTTTCGTCATTTTTCGTCACCAGCATTTTTTCGTCACCAGCATTTTTTCGTCACCAGCATTTTTCGTCATTTTTCGTCACCAGCATTTTTTCCGGGCCTGAAATTTACCGAAACTTTCGTTTCGGTAAAAAGAAAATGTACCAAGTCCAGAGCTCGATGAATGTTAGGGACGAAAAAAAAAGTCACTACAAAGTACTAACATTCAACTCCAAATTTAAAATTTACCGAAACTTTTGTTTCGGTAAAAAGAAAATCGTTTCGGTAAAAAGAAAATGTACTAAGTCCAGAGCTCGATGAATGTTAGGAACTTTTTTTTTCGTCCCTAACATTCATCGAGCTCTGGACTTAGTACATTTTCTTTTTATCGAAACGAAAGTTTCGGTAAATTTCAGGCCCGGAAAAAATGCTGGTGACGAAAAATGACGAAAAATGCTGGTGACGAAAAAATGCTGGTGACGAAAAATGACGAAAAATAATGGTGACGAAAAAAGGCTGGTGACGAAAAAATGCTGGTGACGAAAAAATGCTGGTGACGAAAAATGACAAAAAATGCTGGTGATGAAAAAATGCTGGTGACGAAAAATGACGAAAAATGCTGGTGACGAAAAAATGCTGGTGACGAAAAATGCTGGTGACGAAAAAATGCTGGTGACGAAAAATGACGAAAAATGCTGGTGACGAAAAAATGCTGGTGACGAAAAAATGCTGGTGATGAAAAATGACGAAAAATGCTGGTGACGAAAAAATGCTGGTGACGAAAAATGACGAAAAATGCTGGTGACGAAAAAATGCTGGTGACGAAAAATGACGGAAAATGCTGGTGACGAAAAATGACGAAAAATGCTGGTGACGAAAAAATGCTGGTGACGAAAAATGCTGGTGACGAAAAAATGCTGGTGACGAAAAATGACGAAAAATGCTGGTGACGAAAAAATGCTGGTGACGAAAAAATGCTGGTGACGAAAAATGACGAAAAATGCTGGTGACGGAAAAATGCTGGTGACGAAAAATGACGAAAAATGCTGGTGACGAAAAATGCTGACAAAAAAATGGTGACTGGTGACTCAGCATTTTTTCGTCACCAGCATTTTTCGTCATTTTTCGTCACCAGCATTTTTTCGTCACCAGCATTTTTCGTCATTTTTCATCACCAGCATTTTTCGTCATTTTTCGTCACCAGCATTTTTCGTCATTTTTCGTCACCAGCATTTTTTCGTCACCAGCATTTTTTCATCACCAGCATTTTTTCGTCACCAGCATTTTTCGTCATTTTCCGTCACCAGCATGTTTTCGTCACCAGCATTTTTCGTCACCAGCATTTTTCGTCATTTTTCGTCACCAGCATTTTTCCGTCACCAGCATTTTTCGTCATTTTTCATCACCAGCATTTTTTCGTCACCAGCATTTTTTCGTCACCAGCATTTTTCGTCATTTTTCGTCACCAGCATTTTTTCCGGGCCTGAAATTTACCAAAACTTTCGTTTCGGTAAAAAGAAAATGTACCAAGTCCAGAGCTCGATGAATGTTAGGGACGAAAAAAAAAGTCACTACAAAGTACTAATTCAACTCCAAATTTAAAATTTACCGAAACTTTCGTTTCGGTAAAAAGAAAATCGTTTCGGTAAAAAGAAAATGTACTAAGTCCAGAGCTCGATGAATGTTAGGAACTTTTTTTTTCGTCCCTAACATTCATCGAGCTCTGGACTTAGTACATTTTCTTTTTATCGAAACGAAAGTTTCGGTAAATTTCAGGCCCGGAAAAAATGCTGGTGACGAAAAATGACGAAAAATGCTGGTGACGAAAAAATGCTGGTGACGAAAAATGACGAAAAATAATGGTGACGAAAAAATGCTGGTGACGAAAAATGGCGAAAAATGCTGGTGACGAAAAAAGGCTGGTGACGAAAAAATGCTGGTGACGAAAAATGACGAAAAATGCTGGTGACGAAAAAATGCTGGTGACGAAAAAATGCTAGTGATGAAAAATGACGAAAAATGCTGGTGACGAAAAAATGCTGGTGACGAAAAATTACGAAAAATGCTGGTGACGAAAAATGACGAAAAATGCTGGTGACGAAAAAATGCTGGTGACGAAAAATGACGAAAAATGCTGGTGACGAAAAATGCTGGTGACGAAAAAATGCTGGTGACGAAAAATGACGAAAAATGCTGGTGACGAAAAAAGGCTGGTGACGAAAAAATGCTGGTGACGAAAAATGACGAAAAATGCTGGTGACGAAAAAATGCTGGTGACGAAAAATGGCGAAAAATGCTGGTGACGAAAAAATGCTGGTGACGAAAAATGACGAAAAATGCTGGTGACGAAAAATGACGAAAAATGCTGGTGACGAAAAAATGCTGGTGACGGAAAATGACGAAAAATGCTGGTGACGAAAAAATGCTGGTGACGAAAAATGACGAAAAATGCTGATGACGAAAAATGCTGGTGACGAAAAAATGCTGGTGACGAAAAATGACAAAAAATGCTGGTGACGAAAAATGACGAAAAATGCTGGTGACGAAAAAATGCTGGTGACGAAAAATGACGAACAATGCTGGTGACGAAAAATGACGAAAAATGCTGGTGACGAAAAAATGCTGGTGACAAAAAATGACGAAAAATGCTGGTGACGAAAAAATGCTGGTGACGAAAAAATGCTGGTGACGAAAAATGCTGGTGACGAAAAAATGCTGGTGACGAAAAATGACGAAAAATGCTGGTGACGAAAAAATGCTGGTGACGAAAAATGACGAAAAATGCTGGTGACGAAAAAATGCTGGTGACGAAAAATGACGAAAAATGCTGGTGACGGAAAATGACGAAAAATGCTGGTGAAGAAAAAATGCTGGTGACGAAAAATGACGAAAAATGCTGGTGACGAAAAATGACGAAAAATGCTGGTGACGAAAAATGACGAAAAATGCTGGTGACGAAAAAATGCTGGTGACAAAAAATGACGAAAAATGCTGGTGACGAAAAATGCTGGTGACGAAAAATGAAGAAAAATGTATTCAGCGGTGTCAACAAGCGACTGACTAGAGTGGAGTGGGTGCTGCCGTTCCTCCTCCCTATGTAAACACGCCCACGGCCAGTGTTGCCATGTCAGCTTATTATAAGCGACTTTGGGATTTCTTTTTCTGTAAAGTTGCTTGTAAAAATTGGTGTTTGCGTTTTTTTGGGCTTGTTTCTAAACTTTAGAAGTACACTTTAGAATCTAATGTGTAGATTTGTTCTTATTTAGGCTTGCTTCCAAATGTTTTAATAATTATTGGTTCTGAAATATTTTCATGAAAATGTTTTGTGTGGCTGTGGTGCCACAGAGAGCATTTGTGTTCCCAAAAACACAAATATTCCACATTTTATTGCAAGAGTTTTTGAAATTAGCAGATCCACAACGCGTCGCGATGTGACTGTGAGCTTGATGCATACTCATGTGGCCTACTTTGCTTCTTTTGGGCTTGTTTTCCTAGGCTTCTTTCTCTCGCAATATCTGGCAACACTGCCCATGGAAAATCAGCCTCAGGGCAGAGGATTATTTGAATTGTGCAATGATAAATGATGGAATATGATTAAGGATCACTTTGATTATGGTAAACTCACATTTCATATCACACATGACATAAATGTAACTTTCACAAGCCCCCCCCCCCAAATTTTTTCATGTTTGTAGCTGGCTGTAATCTTTCACTGAAGAGCATGCAGGGCAATGCTCAAATACACACAACAGTTCTATAGTGGTAAAAAAAAACAGTCTGACCTCTGTACCCTGCACGGTTTAACTGCTTCAGTGAATCTGAGACTCTTTGGACCATGTCATTCACTCATCTCTCCATCGCAGCTTCTTGCTCTCAGGAGAACCTGTTCCCCTGTCGTCAGCCTCCAGCACAGATGTACGCCCAGGCAAGGATAACTTTTATTACAGTTTGTAAAAGTGACAGTTTCATGCTCATTGTCTGATGTGACTTTAAGGTTGACATGTAAATCAGTGTGAATGTTAATGTGCACTTCATTGTCATCAACAATGTATGATTATTTGTCTAATTGTTTGGTTTTAATGTCACCTTTTCTTCAATAAAGCCCTGCCAACTACACCATATGGCCTGTTCCTTGGAGGAGTTTATGCAAAAAGGACTTTAGCTTGTTATTAATTCAGTTCCTACATTGACACAATAGTATATGAGAAAAGTCATACTAAACTCGTACTGTGTCATAAAAAATGACGTCATACATACTTTAGTATAAACAAAATGCCATACAGTCCTGTCGTAAAAAAAATACTTTGTTCTTGTCAGCCTAAATTGTTCACAGCACAGCTATCTATTTTTATATTTAATTCTTGTGACAACCCTGGGGGTTGTCAGGGTGACTGGTGTGGTTGTCATGGTTACTAACCATGTGTCATGTGTGTCAGAATGATTGGAGGGCGGAGTGTGTCATCAGTGGAGATCTGGTCCTCTATAAAAGAGGTGGCTGGACTTCATTATTGTTCTCTCTCTCACACCATGAAGCTCACTGGAAGCACTCCAGCCTTTTGGATTTTGGTTGTTAAAGGACAAGACCACTTGGTAGAGGTTTGGGTTGTGTAGTTAGTTACCTTGCCATGATGTAACTCCAAAGGTGAACAAGAAATCTAAAATAATTGCTCCATTGAATAGAAATTGATCATTCAAAATGTGCCTACATTGTACGGTAAAACAGCTCTCAAAGTCACGCTTTTAGCACATAAACGAACACAAACAAAGCGATTCAGTCAATATAGAACATCACCAAACCCAGTACTGTTTTTTTAATTTTTATAAAAATGTCAACTTCCTGCTGATTTGAAGATCCGAATCCTGGTCTGCGGATCCAGTCCGGGTTTTTTTTCTTAATAAAAATGGCAAAATCGACAGGATGTTAGCCTTATTTCAAAAAGAAACGGTACTGGGTTTGGTGATGATTTATATTGTCTGAATCAACTTTATTTGCGTTTGTTTGTGCTAAAAGAGTGACTTTGAGAGCTGTTTCGGCATACAATGTAATTCAATGAGCATATTTTGAATAATCAATGGAGCAATTATTTTAGATTTCTTGCCCACCTTTGGAGATGCATCATGGAAAGGTAACTACACAACCCAAACGTCTACGAAAGTGGTCTTTCCCTTTAAGCACTGTTAACCACCCCAGTATCCGTATTGTGGGGATAGCTTTAGCAGAAAATAGCCGATTGACAAGCTCACTACGACACGTTGTGAGCTTGTCGATCGGCCATTTTTCAGCCAAATCTTTCCCCACAATAACACAAAACAGAAAATACACTAGTATTGAGCCCTGAGGGACACCGGTTACCCATATGGGGTTAAGTTAGTTTTAATAAAAATCATTTAAACCTTCTTTGTTTGAGTTTCCTCATTTTGTTACAAACTCAGCCGTTTGGTTGGTTGTTGCAATAAATACATTACATTTAAGTGGTTGGATTCAATTTACGTAATTTGTTATCCCCGAGTCACTAGAATACCTCAAAACGTTGGAGCTCGGCCTATATGATTTGATTGATATGCTGCATGCCATGAGTGCAAAGTGGTATTTTCTTAAACTTAATTCAGCTAGTCAAAGAGGATCTGTGGTCATAATACAGCACTGTTTGAGGAACTATTAAACATTTTTTAGGAAAGTTTGAGGAACATTAAAAAATATGTCTGTAAAGTGTTCAACTGTAGTTGAACACTTTACAGACATATTTTGTAATGTCGAGTCCAAAGTGAGAACAAGTAGCCTACTTGATTTAACACCAAAACTGCTATAGTTTTGATCATCTCAAACTAAGGAATTTATAAATGACAAAAAGGGTATGAATTTTTATGACATTAAGAAACATCTCTCTGTTTGCTTTCAATGAAAGTGTAAATCTGGGTTCAGACTCAGTCAGAGTAAACGTTTTCTAACAGATGGTTTTAAACAACCTAAATCTCAGTTGTGTCATAATGAACCCTCTCCCTGATCATCAGAGGGTGTATCTAGTAGATTCAGTCATTCTGTCAGGGGTAGAGGTGTTTGCTGTGGATTTTCATCTTTTGACCTGTCACCTCTCGCTTTAACTTTAAATATAACTTCAAAATCCTAATTAATGTGAAAGGCCTGGTGGTGCAAGAGAGAAGCATAGGCTTCACATGTGGATGGTTGTGGGTTTGAATCTTGGTCAGGGAAGATCTCAATTTTCGGTCTTTTTAAGGCGAGAAGCATGGATGAAGCCCGTCTCCCTCCTCACGCCCTCTTTTAGCTCCGGTAGGAGAGGGAGGAGCATGGAGGGAGCCCACCTCCAGGGGGAGGAGCATAAGAATCCGGTAGGAGAGGGAGGAGCATGGAGGGAGCCCACCCCCAGGGGGAGGAGCTTAAGAAATGTACATATTATGCAAAGTTTTTTTTTTTGTGTGTGATTTTATGGGCTCTGTTTTTTCACATTAAGTTGTTTGAGTTTTTTTAATTTATTATTGTTTAGTGTTTTTTTTATTGTTCAGTGTTTTTTTTTCCATCACCAGTTTTTGTATTGACCCCAGTTTCATTTTAGTTGTTTTACCCTTTTAGTTTTTATTTAGTTGTTGTTTGAGTTGTTTTGAGTGAGCTTTGAACCAGGAACCCTGGCATTATGAACCACGTATTTATCTTTTAAGCCACGCTGGCATGGAAGCTACAAATGGGAACGTCATACTTATCCCACCATATAGAATTTAGATGGACAGTGAAAATGTTCTACAGGAGGTTTGAACCCCAAACCTTCTGCTCTGAGATCCTATATTTATCTCTTGAGCCACACAGGTATATATGATACAGAGAGAACGTAATACTTAACCCACCATATAGAGTTTAGATGGACAGTGAAAATGTTCTACAGGCGGTTTGAACCCCAAACCTTCTGCTCTCAGACCCTGTATTTATCTCTTGAGCCACACAGGTATATATGATACTAAGAGAACGTAATAGTTATCCCACCATATAGAATTTAGATGGACAGAGAAAATGTTCTTCAGGAGGTTTGAAGCCCAAACCTTTTGCTCTCAGACCCTGTATTTATCTCTTGAGCCACACAGGTATATATGATACAAAGAGAACGTAATACTTAAACCACCATTTAGAATTTAGATGGACAGAGAAAATGTTCTTCAGGAGCCTTGAAACCCATATCTTCTGCTTTCAGACCCTGTATTTATCTCTTGAGCCACACAGGTTTGGACAATCTAAAAGGAAACGTAATAGTTAAACCACCTTATAGAATTTAGATGGACAGTGAAAATGTGCTCCAGGAGTTTCAAACTCCAGACCTTCGGTTTATAAACCCCAGATTTTCTCTTAGCCGTGGTGGCATGAAAGATGCAACTGAGAACATAATACTTAACCCACCTTTTCAGGATTTAGATGGACAATGAGGATGTTCTATGGGAGCTTTGAATCCTAAATCTTACGTTTATAAACCCTGGATTAATCTCTTGAGCTACGCTGGCATGGAAAATGCATTGGAGGACGTAATACTTAACCCACCTTTTAGAATTAGGATGGACAGTGAAAATGTTCTTTAGGAGCTTTGAACCTTAAAATCTTTGGTTCATAAACAGTGACACATCTCTTGAGCCACAGAGACATGAAACATTCAGATGGGAAGGAAATACTTATCCTTTTAGAATTTAGATGCACAGTATATTTCTACATTGTGGTATTGATATCACTTTCACTTAAACCCTCTATTCTTAGTAAAGTTGCAACTTTACTTGGACCGCTTGCCTTTTTCACGTCTACACCAAATCTCTTCACTAAAAATAGTTAATCTACAAGCTCACAACACGTCGACATGTTGTGAGCTTGTAACTCTGTTAATTTTGACAAATGTTCGTGTGACAAGGGTGAAATGAGGGGTTCTTAAAACTTTTGTAATTTGTTTTTATTGGTGCTTAATGTGTATAATTGCCTCATTTAACCCCACCATCTTATTATTTTTGTACCAATTATTATTACGCACTGTATTGTTTATAATTGTTTTCCCCATGATCCCCTGGTCACATGTATTGAGAGACATTGAGTGGCAGAGCGGCAGTCACGCGGTCACGCCCAAGGCCACGGTCATGGCCAATGTCCCCAGACAGACTGTCACCACGGACAAATGAAAGAAGAGGGAGGTGTGGTTTGGCAGGTACAAAAGCGGAGGCGGGATCGTTTGAAAGAGAGAACAGAGCACCCAAGTGACAGAGGCGTCAGTGAGGAGAAGGACAGCAGAGGGGAAGGTTGTGCCGAGACACGGAGTAGAGGAGTGCATAGATGAAGTAGACATACCAGCCACCTAGGAGTTTGGAAGCCGAGGTGTGCCTACATTCAAAGGAGAAACCAAGAGGAGAAAGCGATCGAACCGAAGGGGAGGAAGAGGCGAGTGAGACCAGACCATATGAGAGACGAGTGAGACCAGACCATATAAGGAGCGCTGAGACTGGAAAGTGGCGATAACGTTGCATACGCAACCAACTCAGCGCCAGGTGTAAAAACCTGGCTGGCGAGTGAGTATTCGAACAAGCAACGTTGAATCCCTGTATAACCACTGCCTGAGACAACGCAAATGTATCGTGTAAATGCACAGTGAACTGGTCTAGATCTCTATAATTGCAGGCGGAGAGAAAGAAGAGAGAAGACGAAGACGACTGGCCTCAAACCCTTTCCCATCTTACCCCCATATATGGACATGCAGCATTACCCCTGAACAAACCGTGTTGAGTATCTTGAAGCACTTTATTGGCACAGCACTTTACTTGAAAAGTATTTGTTGCACAGAAACCCCCCCATGCTAAGGAACCCTTGTGATTAAGCCCCGCGTAATTTGCACAACTTTATAATTTATTTTATAGTTGTTGTGTAGATTAATTGTGTTTTGTATGTTTATATAGGTTTTATTAGTATAGTGTTATTTGATTGTTTTTAAGGCACAGAAGCCAATGTATTAGGGACCCAATAAATATGACTTACCTTTTTTGATACACTGTATTCGTGTCCAGTTTCTTAAAGGGATATTCTCATGCCAGTGTTGTATTCTCAAAACCAAAAGTATTGAAACTTACCAGTTAACCTCGAACCTGTGAAAGCCTGAAGAAGAAGTTAAAGTGTATTCAAAGGGGACTTCCCTCTATAACAAAAGTGGCGTAGTCGACAAACAATTAGTTCAGATAGGACTCACAGTAATTACGCACCCAGCACTTTATTGTGCATTTATATTTTATTGTTGTGAGTTTTATTCTGGATTATTTATTAAAGGAGAAGAGTGCAATAGTACAAACAAATTGCAAGTCAAATGTGATACAATTTCGGCCCTGTTCACATATTTGGCGTTGGCGGCAGGACTGGTTGAGAACAAACACATGAGAATACCCTTAAAAGAAACTGTACTGTTTTGTTGTTTTTGTTGCTTTTTGTTTTTTGCTTTACGGATTCAGAATGATGATGATGGCGGTGTATCCCGGTGCCCCATGGTTACCCACCTTTGGTGGAACAGAAGGCGAGAGTAAATATAGGGAATGGAAAGACCAGATTAGAGGATTATTAAGTACCCAGGAACTACCAGAAATCAGGAAAGTTGCTATTATAATTAAAACGCTAACCAACGAAGCTAAACGGCAGATTAGTGTGGTTGAGGAGGGCGAACGCGACACAGTGGCAAAAGTTTTTAAATACTTAGATGCTGTATATAAAGAAACTGTCTCTGTCGCAGAAATGCGCTCACTATTCTATCGGTGCGCACAGCGCGCAGGAGAGAATGTACAAACTTACACCCTGAGACTTAGAGAGCTGTTTTGTGGGCTGCGGCAGCACGACCCAAGCACCGCTCCCTCCGAAGCCATTCTTCGTGATCAGTTTGTTATGGGTTTAGCTGAGGGCCCCCTGGGCCAAGCCTTAAAAATATATGCTCGACGACACCCAGATGAAGATTTTGCTGCTTTACGCGAAGAAGCCTACCTGTTAGCTGCTGAACATGGAACTACTGAAATAACGTGCCACGCTGTTAATCCTATTTCTGTCCCCTACCCTTCTCAGGACCCTGCTTGGAGAGAAAAATTAAAACAGGAAATCATGGACGACGTAAAAACTCAAATGCAAGGATTCACGCAGGAACTCATGAAAGAAATCAGACCGCTCCTCCGCACTGGCACCAATGACGCACGAGCGCGCACTCCACCGCCACCTGAGCGACGGTATACGGCCTCTCAGCGCTACGAATGGGATGAAGGAGGTAGGCCGATATGTAGCCAGTGTAGACAGGCGGGTCATATAGCGAGATTCTGTAGATCCGACCGAAGTCAGTTAAACTAGTACGCCCTGTCGCCGAGGTCCGGGGGGCAGAGGTGCAACGTTCACAAAAAAAGTTAAGGGCCAATGAAGTGTTTGTGGGGGAATGTCCGACAATTGGGATAACAATGGGGGGAGTCCAAATGAGGGGTTTATTAGATACGGGGTCTCAAGTCACATTGATGCAGCAGAGTTTGTTTAACGAAAAGTTCTCGCAAGATAAAATGGAAAATGGGCCTCTGGTGTTTAGCCTACGGGCAGCAAACGGCCTTGATCTACCCTATTCTGGCTATGCCATATTCGATTTAGAATTAGAAGGACTGAAAATACCGGGAAGAGGAATCGTAATTGTAAAAGATGAACATTGTATTGAGCCGCTGATCATTGGGATGAACGTAGTCCACGCAGTGTGGCATGCATTATTTAAACTCTCTGGGAGGTCTGTGTTTCCATGCCAACAGGAGAGGACACCATGGAAAAAAGCATTCGCCGCCTGTAGGAGAGTGGAGGCAGTGACCCACGAAGACGGAGCATTGGGCTATGTGTGGCCTGTCGGCCGACGGAGAATCCGAGTCCCCGCCCGCAGTGAGTTAGTAGTATGGGGCCGTGCCTGGAAAGGTCCAAATGGAGCCGAATACGAGGCCCTGATGGAGGCCATGCCGGAAGGAACTGATCTGGGAGTGGCCCGAGCGTTGGTCACCGTGCGTAATGGCCGAGTCCCCGTGCGCATCTGCAACCCCCACGCGTATAGCGTGACCGTGGGCAGACATCGAAAGTTAGGGAAGCTATATCCAGTGGAGGAGGCCGACGTCCGTGGACGACGAGACCTGAACCTGTCCCTAGGAACCGACGGAGCCGTGGAAGTGTCCCTGGTGAGCATCGAAGACGAGGGACCCGTGAAGACCTTACCTGAGGAGATGGAGGCGTTGACCCGGCGAGATGACCTACCTGACCAGCAGAGAGAAGAGCTGCATGCGATGATGTGTAAATGGAAGAAGGTGTTTGCAGTCCATAATGAAGATTTTGGGCAGACGGACGTGGTGCAACACCAAATACCAACTGGAGACGCGGCACCCATCCGCGAGAGGCACCGACCGCTGCCGCCCTCCATGTATAGAGAAATGAAGACCTTATTGAGTGACATGCTGGACAAGGGAGTGATAAAAGAGAGTTGCAGTCCCTGGGCAGCGCCCATTGTCCTGGTGAAGAAGAAAGATGGCAGCTGGCGTTTCTGTGTCGACTACCGTAAACTGAATGCCGTGACGCACAAAGATGCCTTCCCTTTACCTCGGATTGAAGAGACTTTAACAAGCCTGACCAAGGCTCAGTGGTTCTCCACACTCGACCTGGCCAGCGGTTATTGGCAGGTGGGTATGGACCCTCGGGATCGAGAAAAGACAGCGTTTACCACCCCTTTAGGACTGTTCGAGTTCCAACGTATGCCGTTCGGTTTATGTAACGCCCCCGCGACCTTCCAAAGATTAATGCAGCGATGCTTGAGTGGCCAGGTGACAGAGTCATTATTAGTGTACCTCGATGACATTATTGTATATTCACCTGACTTTTCCTCTCACATGCAGCACCTTGACCAGGTTTTCGAGCGGCTGTGGAGACACGGATTGAAACTGCGCCTCGATAAATGCAAGCTTCTCCAACCGGAGGTAAAGTTCTTGGGCCACGTTGTAGACAAAGAGGGAGTGCGCCCGGACCCTGAAAAGTTGGCTGCGGTAAGAGACTGGACCCCACCCTCGACTGTCCGCGAGGTCCGCGCTTTTCTAGGTCTGGCTGGTTATTATCGCCGCTTCGTGTCCTCATTTGCTGCCATAGCTAGGCCGTTAAATAGTTTGTTGATCGGAGTCCCGAATGATGTGAAGTCCCATCAGTGTAAAATAGAGTGGTCCCCTGAATGCCAAAACTCGTTTGATGCTCTTAAAACTGCCCTTACGCAGGCTCCAATACTGGCTTATGCAGATTATGACCGACCGTTTGTAGTGTATACTGATGCGAGTGGCCGCGGGCTCGGCGCCGTTCTGGCACAGGTCCAAGATGGCCAGGAGCGAGTAATCGCCTACGCCAGCCGAAGTCTACACCCTACCGAACAAAATGATGCAAATTATAGCTCCTTTAAATTAGAACTCTTGGCACTTAAATGGGCAGTGACCGAAAAATTTAAAGATTACTTAACTGGCGCTCATTTTACGATTTATACAGATAACAATCCTGTTGCGCATCTTCAAACAGCTCGACTAGGCGCGGTGGAACAGCGCTGGGCAGCCCAGCTAGCATCATTCACCTATGATATAAAGTACCGACCTGGAAAAAGCAATGCGAACGCAGATGCCCTGTCTAGGTTCCCTGTTCAACCTGTAGGAGTGGCCGTAGTGGAGTTGGCACCGGTGGAGAGAGAGGACGGGTGGGCTGGAGCTGAGTGGCGGGGAACACAGGATCGAGATCCGGACATCCAGATGGTGAAGAGTTGCGTAGAGCGGAGGAAACTGCCTACCCTTATGGAGAAGAGGAGTTGGTCACGGGAAGCCAGGCAAATGTTACGACAGTGGGACCGGTTGCGCATCAGAGACAATGTGTTGTATAGGCAAGTGATTGATCAGCATACACAAGAATGTTACTTACAGCTTGTTTGTCCAGGGGCGCGACGAGAGGAGGTGTGGAAAGGACTCCATGAGGCCTCGGCACACGCCGGAGTGGACCGGACTTTGGCGCAGCTTCGGCGCCGGTTCTACTGGCCGGGCATGGAGGGGGCGGTGCGACAGTTCCAGCGAGGTTGTGTTGCCTGCAGCCTACTGAAAGACAGGATAGAGCCCAGGGCCCCCTTACAGCCATTCGAAGTATCGTATCCTATGGAGGTAGTGGCTATTGATTTTCTCACATTAGGTAGGCCGAATGACGCATGGCAGAATATTCTTGTAGCAACCGATTTATTCACCAGGTACAGTTGGGCTATTCCAACGCGTGACCAAACTGCGCCCACGACTGTCCGTGCGCTTTGGACACATATTATTCAGCCATTCGGTTGCCCGGCTCGTTTCCATTCGGACCGAGGCCCGAATTTTGAATCCGAATTAATGCAGCAATTGTGTCATACATACGGTATTACTAAGAGTCGCACCACCCCTTACCACCCAGCTGGTAATGGGGGGGTGGAGAGGTTTAATCAAACACTGTTAAACATGTTGCGCTCTCTAGATACTGATCGCCAAGGCAGATGGAATGAACACTTACCTGAGTTAGTACACGCTTATAACAATACTGAACATGGTGCGACAGGTTATGCGCCTGCGTACTTAATGTTTGGTCGCCACCTGAGGCGTCCGGTAGATGTAGCATTAGGAGTACCGTTGTCACAAAATCGAATGGGAGTGGGAGATTGGGTGCAAGATCACCAGAAACGAATGGCCACAGCGTATAGGACAGCCGAGAAAAAAATGGTGCATATAGCAGGACAGCGTAAACAGGTCTATGACCGCCGAGCCGGTATGCCCCCATTGTTACCTGGAGAGAGGGTGTGGGTACGAAACCGGAACCGACAGGGACAAGGTAAACTGGGCCCATGGTGGGACCCAGAACCTTTTGTGGTATTGGAGAGGGTGGGGGATGCGGGCCTAGTATACAGGATCCGACCTGAAAAAGGAGGGCGAGATAGAACGATCCATAGGAATGCATTAAAAGTGTGTATAGCCCCCAGGTCACCGATGGAGAGCCCCGAACCTGCCCCAGTAGCCGAACCGGTGGGACCAATATGGCCGCCTTATGTAGGGTTTTTCCCCGGTCCTAGGGAACCTGAAGGTCCGCGGCGCTCTGGAAGAGCGAACCAAGGACAGCCACCTGAGAGGTACGGGCATGACGTTTAGAACCAGTTGCCAGGGACTGCCAACGAAAAAGTAGGGGGGAATGTGACAAGGGTGAAATGAGGGGTTCTTAAAACTTTTGTAATTTGTTTTTATTGGTGCTTAATGTGTATAATTGCCTCATTTAACCCCACCATCTTATTATTTTTGTACCAATTATTATTACGCACTGTATTGTTTATAATTGTTTTCCCCATGATCCCCTGGTCACATGTATTGAGAGACATTGAGTGGCAGAGCGGCAGTCACGCGGTCACGCCCAAGGCCACGGTCATGGCCAATGTCCCCAGACAGACTGTCACCACGGACAAATGAAAGAAGAGGGAGGTGTGGTTTGGCAGGTACAAAAGCGGAGGCGGGATCGTTTGAAAGAGAGAACAGAGCACCCAAGTGACAGAGGCGTCAGTGAGGAGAAGGACAGCAGAGGGGAAGGTTGTGCCGAGACACGGAGTAGAGGAGTGCATAGATGAAGTAGACATACCAGCCACCTAGGAGTTTGGAAGCCGAGGTGTGCCTACATTCAAAGGAGAAACCAAGAGGAGAAAGCGATCGAACCGAAGGGGAGGAAGAGGCGAGTGAGACCAGACCATATGAGAGACGAGTGAGACCAGACCATATAAGGAGCGCTGAGACTGGAAAGTGGCGATAACGTTGCATACGCAACCAACTCAGCGCCAGGTGTAAAAACCTGGCTGGCGAGTGAGTATTCGAACAAGCAACGTTGAATCCCTGTATAACCACTGCCTGAGACAACGCAAATGTATCGTGTAAATGCACAGTGAACTGGTCTAGATCTCTATAATTGCAGGCGGAGAGAAAGAAGAGAGAAGACGAAGACGACTGGCCTCAAACCCTTTCCCATCTTACCCCCATATATGGACATGCAGCATTACCCCTGAACAAACCGTGTTGAGTATCTTGAAGCACTTTATTGGCACAGCACTTTACTTGAAAAGTATTTGTTGCACAGAAACCCCCCCATGCTAAGGAACCCTTGTGATTAAGCCCCGCGTAATTTGCACAACTTTATAATTTATTTTATAGTTGTTGTGTAGATTAATTGTGTTTTGTATGTTTATATAGGTTTTATTAGTATAGTGTTATTTGATTGTTTTTAAGGCACAGAAGCCAATGTATTAGGGACCCAATAAATATGACTTACCTTTTTTGATACACTGTATTCGTGTCCAGTTTCTTAAAGGGATATTCTCATGCCAGTGTTGTATTCTCAAAACCAAAAGTATTGAAACTTACCAGTTAACCTCGAACCTGTGAAAGCCTGAAGAAGAAGTTAAAGTGTATTCAAAGGGGACTTCCCTCTATAACAAAAGTGGCGTAGTCGACAAACAATTAGTTCAGATAGGACTCACAGTAATTACGCACCCAGCACTTTATTGTGCATTTATATTTTATTGTTGTGAGTTTTATTCTGGATTATTTATTAAAGGAGAAGAGTGCAATAGTACAAACAAATTGCAAGTCAAATGTGATACAATTTCGGCCCTGTTCACATTCGCCCCGAGAGTAGGGATGCTGGGGTTTACTTCTTCCACCACTGCTGAAGAGCATGCAAGACAGTAGACAACAAGAAACAGTGGTGGAAAAAGGACTCACATTTTTTAATTAAGTAAAAGTATCACTACCCTAAAGTAAAAGTCAGGAATTCAAAAGTATTGGCATCAAAATGTACTTAAAGTGCAGAAGTCCCATTTCAAGTTTTCAAAATGTATCAAAATCTTTTGAAAATAGCAGATCTTACAAGCTCACAATGCGTCGTGATTTGTAGATCTGCTATTTTCAAATGGACAAACATAACCTTGAACAATTCTTTAGTGTGTATTTTTTTGAGACATATTTATTTTAAGCATTTGATTATTTGGTGTTTCCCCCCCCTTTAGTACCTTTTTCCCATTGTTTATTAATTTGACAGACCTGTTAATGTGTTTTTTCCATGGTTTGATTTCATAGTAGTTTTAGTTTTTTATTGAGGCATTTGAACCAGCTTTTTTAATCACACCAGTTAGATTTCACAGTTGTTAGTTTGTTGAGTTTGAGCTTTGAAACTAGAACCTTCGGTTTATAAACCCCTGACATTATGTCTTGTGCCACGCTGGCACAGAAAATGCAAGTGAGAACGAAATACTTAACCTAGTAGAATTTAGATGGAGAATGAAAGCGTGCCTAAAAATATTACTTTATTTTAAAATATAAAATCAAAATAGATTTTATTAGCATTATCCCTAGATGTATTTTTTGGCAGATTTTGTCACATTGAGCGGGACATAATGCAGAGAAAACATGTATTCTAAAAAACATCATTATGTAAAAAAAAAAAAAACATTTAATTTCACTGCAACAGAGGATTAGGTTTAATTCCACGTTTCATTGTTCCATAGTTTTCCTGTATATTATAATATTCTTATGAAAAATACCTCAATTGACACAACCAGGTTACATCACTTGACAATGTTGCTTCTACCTTCTACAGTCAAAGTCCATAGTCCATACATAGTCAGTTAGTGGGAGGGGCCAGTTTTACCAAAAATGCCAGAAATCACGAACGAAACGTCCGGTCAATCCCAAATTCAAATCCCATGTCGAGGTAGCCTGGCATGGCCAGACTAATATCACTGCGTAGATATTAGTCTGGAATCTCTGTATGGAGGGGGCATTTCCAAGGGGTGAATCAAAAAAAAGACCTCTGGTGATAATAAACCCGACCCATATTTGCAAACTGGGCCCTGATTGGTCCCTCACAACTTCGGAGGGAGAGAAATCCAATCTCAATTGAGAGGGGCCAGACCTAATCTGCAGAGGGCAATTTTTTGGGCAATGGCAGATTCGTCTGGAACCAGGCTAATGTCGAGGGTGGTTTACTCAACGAATTCCCAAAAGCATTTCCACTTTGACCCATAGGGGGCGCCACAAATGCACAAAACGTAACCGTTTGATGCAAAAACATGATTTTTGGGGGGAACAATCCTCTGAAAATGTAATAAAAGCGATATCAGGAGTGACGTGAATATATGATTGGCCCGTTACATTTTTGGGAGGGGCCTATTTATTTAGTGGGAGGGGCCTATTTCCTAAAATCAAAACGGCACGTATCACGAAGGCAGGATCCGATCGGCACCCGATTCGAATGCCACGTCGCGCGGCCTCCGACGGTATTCCTCCCGCCGTATCCCTCGAGTCCCGGCAGCCGAGACCCGTGACCGGCGTCGGCGCAACCACACTTTGCAATTTCCCAGAATTGCGACGCGTCTAGTATTTATATTGTTTCTCTGTTATTACTAACGGTGGTGGAAAAGGTAGTCACATGTGTACTTAAGTAAATAGTAGCACACAATGTAGAAATACTTTGTTACAAGTAAAAGTACCAGTATTATTACCAAATAATTGCAGTGGAGTATGTCTTGCTCAGGATCATACTGCAGCAATCGGGTCTTGAACCTGTAACCTTCAGCTCACTATGCAGCCACTCTATGCAGCTGTTTCTGTGATAACGGTGGACCTAAAACATTTTGAGGTCAAGGCCCCCATGTGAAAAGATGTAGTGTCAGGGCCCCCATGAGAAAGATTTATATTTAATACTTAAAAAGAATATATATATATATTTTTTCCAAATTTGTCGATACTTTCTAGACCTTTTAGCAAAGGTCTAGCAAAAAGCAAAAAAGTTGCTCCTTTTCAGCCTGGCTTGGCGTTCATGGAACGGAATAAACCAGGCTATACGGACCAGACTTTGTGAAACCTGGATTTGACTTAAATCCAGGCTTATTTAATTCTCCTTTCGTTTACTAGGCGGCTGGTCTACAATGACCTGGCATCTGTTTACATAACATGCTATCTAAATGACATTTTAGCCTTTGCAAAAGGCTTCATTATGTCTGGAGTTTATCCAGACATAATATACATAAAGCGACAGTAAAAGAGTAACATTCCCATTCTCTCAGAAAGAGGGTGTGTGTACCAGAATCAAAGAGAGAGAGAGAGAGCCCACTCACACCTTCCAACCAAAAAAAAACAATCAAATACTGCCATTATGATTTATACTTTTAGGGTCGAGATGTGCAATGCACATTTTTTATTCGATAATTTTGGGGGCTTTTTGGCCTTTATTTGTAGTTTCCAGTATAGGCAGACAGGAAACAGGGAGAGAGAGAGACGGGAAGAGACATGGAGCAAAGATCGACGGGAACGGGACTCGAACTCGCGATGTGCTGTCGGGCTACATTGGAGCCTAGGTGCCCTGACCGCTTTTTAGTTGGTTTTACTGTGTGTCTTCATAAAAAATAAAAAAACGTCTAAATAAAATATTAATCATAAAAAACAATCACATGACAGGTCAGATCACCTCCCAGGAGGAAAAAATAGGCAAATATACTATATATATATATATATATATATATATATATATATATATAGAGGGAGAGAATTACTGCCACAGAGGAGGAACTGAAGAAGGTGATGGAGCTTTTTACAGACAGTAGGAGCCAACTGGAGCAGTGCACCATCCAGCTGGAAGAAAAACACCAGAGGCTGGAGGAGACCAACAAGGCACTCAAGGAGACCAAGCAACACATCACTGAGGAGCAGTTTATCTGCTCTGAGCTGACTCCACTCAGGAGAACCTGTACAGCACCGCTGACCATGCTACGGTCCATGTCAGCTCCAGTGGCGTGTCAGGTCTCCATGCCAGGAGAATTGGACAGGGGAAAAAAAAAAGAGTAGGAGCAGTGGTGGAAAAAGTACTCAAATTCTTTACTTAAGTAAAAGTACCAATACTGCAATATAAAGATACTCTGTTACAAGTAAAAGTCCAGAATTAAAAATGTACTTGAGTAAAAGTACAGAAGGATTGGCATCAAAATGTACTTAAAGTAGCCTACCAAAAGTAAAAGTACTAAAATATTTGAAAATAGCAGATCTACAAGCTCACGTGTCGTGAGCTTGTAGATCTGCTATTTTCAAATAGCCTATGTATACAATAGGGCTAAAGTGGTTAATGTATGTTTTATAATGTCATAATTTATGTCTGAAAAGTAACTAGTAACTAAAGTTTTCAAATAATTGTAGTGGAGTAAAAGTACAATAGTTGCCTCTGAGATGTAGTGGAGTAGAAGTACAAGTATTGGAAATTGGAAATACTCAAGTAAAGTACAAATACCTAAAAACTGTACTTAAGTACAGTACTTAAGTAAATGTACTTAGTTACTTTCCACCACTGAGTAGGAGCAACAGAACAGTCAGTTCCAGCTCAGAACTACAGGAGGAGTTCAAGCAGGACATGCACGAGGTTCTTGAGGCCTCTCTTCAACAGAGTGTCTCTGCCATCAAGACACTGAATGAGGCCCTGAGGAAGGCGGTGGAGAACCAGAGAGCTCAGGCTGACACGGTGGAGGTTATGAAGGAGGTCAGTGTGTTTCTGATAAATCATGTTCAGGACCTGACTGAGGAGGCTCTCAGCTCACTGGAAACGGAACATGAGAATCTGGCAAAGCTGATAACGCAGTCATCCAAAAAAAAAGTCGCCAGCAGCAGCACGGCCAAAACACCAGGCCATCACAAAGTCTGAGTTGTACAGACTTTGAATACATTATTTTGGTATCATTCACGTTGCTATATTTTGAGTCTGTTCTTAAAACAGACGGCAAGCTCTATTAACCACTTGAACGATGCGTTGTGAGCTTGTGGTTGAGCTTGTGGTGAAGCCAGTTTTGGTGACCCTCTACACACCTTGGTGTAGAGCCAAATATTGTATTTATGTATACACTTTCCAGTACTTGTTTTGTATTTCTGTTTTAACTTGTATTGTATTATGTTTTGTGGCATTTTGTTTTACTAGAAGCTCGGGCCACTACGCAGCCCCCCCTACTGTACCAACGTCACACCGCTGATCCGATCTGTGGAAAATTCCACTATACTTCATGCACTTTGGCTATGTGAAAACGGGGTAATAGTGACGGGGGCCTTGTCATATATGGGCTCAGACCATACGTAGGATAGGATTGTTGTATGTCAGGGACTGAAGATGAAAATTAACATTCTTGCCAACTCTTGCTTACACTGCTTTCTTAACTGTACTGTACCGTTTCAGATTGCATTGTTATATCAATATATGCTACCCCTCTCAAATAAACAAACAAAGAATAAAGTAAAGATCTATAGATAAATAGTGGAATCAAACAACTGTACTGACTGTCAGTATCTTTACACAGATCTTCTGATCTTTAGAGTTGATTCTCAAGCTGTGGGCCGGGGACCACTGGTGGGACATGAGGATATTGCAAGTGGGCCCCAAAATAATGATATTATATATATGTATGATTATAATATGTAATGATATATTATATAATATAAAAACTTAATGTAAAAAAAAGTCACAGTATTTTTTCTTTAAACCTTTAAATGAGTCCTGACTGAGTTTTCTTTGTGATACCAATAAATAGGAACTTAGAGAACACAATCGATTGATAGATCCTTAAAATACACATGCTCTAAAAATGCACACAGCCAACCCATCTGACCTCTTCACAACTATCAGCTGCCGTGTTAAGTGGTCAGATGGGTGGGCCACGAACGCTTTCAAGATTTTCAAGTGTGCCCTGATCCAGAAAAGGTTGGGAACCACTGCTTTTAGTTGACATCGTTTTAGGTGCGCTTCTCGTCATTCAGAGCTTTTCCATTTCTTTATTTAGCTCTTCCAGGTACGGATGATCCTTCCCATGAGCCACCTCCATGATGGATCTTGCCTGTAAATACAATACACATACATTACACACTTGAGCAGCTAGAGCAATGTACACACAATCTAGTATTCTTCACTTTTGTTCACAACAATTAGTGGCTACATAGTAAGTTGATATGTAGCAACTGTATTGTATAGAAACTGATGCACCGTATTTGAAAATGTTCAGCAACCCACTGTGAGTCTTTCAGACTAGCTTGGTAAATCATTACCTTCTTGAAAGAAGTCAGGGCCGTGAGTGGTTTTTCCACGCACATGTAGAGTCTAGCCAACTTCAGGTAGATGGAGGACACATTCAAAGAGTATGGTGGATACAGCTCACTGCACAGGACAAGGAGGATTTGCACAGTGACTATAAGCAGGGTCCCCACACATTTTTAGCAATGAATTTCCAAAACTTTTCCAAAACTTTTCCAGAATATTTAGCCCAATTTCCAGGCCTATACAACAATCATTCAGCGCAATAATGTGTCTCTTACTCCTATGTACAATGCCCAAATATAGGCAGTGTAGCAAAATAAATAAATAAAAAACAATAAAAAGTGTTTGGGGGTGGGGCACAGCCGCGAAACCTCGCTGAAATAGAGCCTGCGAGCAAAAATAGGAGGGGTGGACAACGTCGTTGCACGGTTCGTTGTCGCTTGCGGTAGGTCAGGACGGTCTCATTCAAAAACATGTATTTTAATGAGATTTCATCGCCCGCTCGCGTCGCGTCGCATCGCTGGCAGTGCGGATGGGGTGTTACACAGCCTGTTCGGCGAAAAACTACTTATGTTACATATTTTGTGTAATATACATGTTTATGAAAAGGTTTTGTATTAAAACAAATCAATAGCCAAAAACAATGCATAGCCAAATATTTTTCCAGGACCCTTGATAAATTCCAGGACCTTTGATGAAGTTTGATCAATTCCAAACCTTTTCCAGTACTGGATTATTATTTTTTTAATTTCAAAATATTTCCAGGAATTTCATGACCGTGGGGACCCTGTATAAGGTATGACTAGCCAGGCAATATGGCTATGACTAAAAAAAAATCAATATCCCGATTACGATTAATGGACGATTATTAAAAAAATAAAAAATAGCGTGTGATCTTGTAGATCGGCTATTTTCTCTCTTTTTGTACACCACCATTGTACACT
This sequence comes from Gymnoscopelus microlampas, assembly GCF_963454915.1. Taxonomy (NCBI): domain Eukaryota; kingdom Metazoa; phylum Chordata; class Actinopteri; order Myctophiformes; family Myctophidae; genus Gymnoscopelus; species Gymnoscopelus microlampas. Next base: position 25,138,415 of record NC_139953.1, read on the forward strand.
GAAGTATAATACAGGGTTAAGTGGTTAATCAGACAATCGATTTAGTCGATTATAAAAAATCTAATCAAATAGTTAATTCATTGATATAAGAAAAATATATACGTTTTAAAAAAAGCCTCTCGATTATTCAATTAACCTACATGAGCAAGATTAAGTCAGCCATTGGGTCTGTAAAAAGCTATTTTAATATATTTTCGGTCAATAGCCCAGCCCTATGACTCGCTCCTGCTAGATTTGAGATGTTGGCCATTCCAGACAGTTGTAGTACCTGTAAGGTTTCGCGATCTTCTCGCCATAGTTGATCGCACCATTCCAATCGCACATGTAGAGACACACCCCCATGGCCTGGTACAGCATGTGGAGCATGTACACGTTGGAGTCACCAAACACAGTTCCCATCTTGTCCAGGGACAGTTCACACATCTCCAGCAAATCGCTAGGGGGTGCAAGAGAGTCAAGGATGCAATGGCACAGGCTGAACTTGAAAAGCTATTGTTAAAGGGATAGTTCACCCCCAAAATGACTTTTTTTCTATCGATTACACACCCCATGGAGACTTGAATTCATGGAGATTTTTTTTGTTTTTGTCGCATTCCTAAGCCAATAATGTTATGATCGGTGGCGGCTCCGGTGGGCAGTGGTGTTTTGGTCGTTGGACAGGACACCACTGTGTGTGGCCAGTATTTATTCACACGCACGGGCATGTATAGCACGTTATGGTGCACGCCACCGGCGGGGGAAAAAAAAACACCATTACACCACTGCAGGTAGAAGACTCAAAGTGTCAACTTTGACTCATTAACGTCTATCTGCCAGTCGTCAAATTATTGGCTCAGGAATGCGATAAAAACAAAAACTCCATGAATTCAAGGCTTCATGGGGCGTGTAATTGATGGAAAATAAGTTTTATTTTTTTTTGGGTGAACTATCCCTTTAAGGTAACAGTGGGAAGCTACTTTGTTGATTCAACAGCTTTGAGTGAAATAATAAATATGTATTTGTGTACTGAATTATTTGAGCATGTGGGTGTCATACGGTAAAGTAACACACACAACATGCCATATACTATCACACACACACACACACACACACACACACACACACACACACACACACACACACACACACACACACACACACAGACGTTAAATGCATTTCTTTACATATGTTGGTTTTGAGAGCACATTTTCAGAGCAAAGAGGCTCTTGTAGAACAAGTATACAGTAGGCTGTCTCAGTGTGCATACAGTTTGTTCAACGCTTAGCTGACAATACACAGTATATTGTTTGTTCAAGCCTTCTTACTCTTAACTTAAAACTATCTTTTGAAAGTCAACGTGAAAGGGAGACACTTGATAGGCTTTTCAAGAACAGGTACAGCATGTCTCCAGGCGCTATTTAGACGATCAATGGCGCAAGGAACGTGTGAAAACCTCATCTTACAAAAGGATATTTTTCTCGTTCTTGGCTGCTCGGAACTGTCCCGTGATCTTCTTAGCGTAGCAGACCATGTTACTGATGACGTCTGGCGCAATGGGATCTTTCCGCTTACGCACTTTGAGCTTGGCCTTGTCCTGAGACCAAGGAGAGAAGATGACATGTTAGAGTTGGAGAACATTAGCCGCTTGTAAACTAGGATAATACTGTTATCAATGATCTATCAATACTGCTGTGCTCTTGTGTGTGATGTTGAGGTGATGATTTATCTATCAGTACTGAAGCCCTCTTGTGTGTGATGTTGAGGTGATGATTTTGTTTGTTTGTTTATTTTTATTTAAAAAATGTTTCAAAAGATGCTCAGAAATGTTTAAAAAAAAATCTCCATTTTCTGAAAAATAGGGCTTAAGTGATTAATAATAATAGTCATGTATTTTTGCACATTTGGGTCCCGTGCAGACACCAAATTTCACTTTTGGGTTTCGAGTTGAAAAGGTTAGGGAATAAACTAAACTAAACTAAGTTCTAAGGTTTTTATCTCCGTGTTTACAATCTGCACATCCAAATTCCCTAAACAAAATCTGAACTGAACTGTAAGGGTCATTCTATTTTGTCTGTTTTTTGTTTTCAGTCTTGGTTTTTCATTACTTACTTTGGACTTAGTTTTACATTCCTTGCAGTCACAGGTGAAGTAGTAACAGTCTCTTAACCGGTCGTTTCTGTCTTCTGTCGGGTATAGAAGGTCTATGTAGCTGATCATCACCTTTGGAAGGCACAGGAACACACACAGACATGTGAATAGTACTTCAGGTTTCAAGATCTACTTCTGTGGTCAAGGAGTTGTCTAAAAGACTGATTCCTTAAGAGCTGCATAACTCTTAACCCTAAAGGCCTATATACCTTGTTGTATGACGAATAGCAAAAATAGCTCTCGACGTGTTGCGAGCTTGTAGTTATGCAATTCTTTTGCCATTTTAGAAAATATTTTAAGTCTGTGGAAACTTTCACCCATGCCCAAAATAGGGATACCAGGTTTTAAGTGGTTAAGACCAGCTGGTTGAAATGGTGGGTCTAAAAATAACCCTGCAGACTCTTTAATCAGCTGTTGTGTTGCGTCTGTTGCTTGTCTGTCTGAACCTAAACAAAAAACGATCTCCCTTCACACAGGAGATCCCCCCCCCCCCCCACACCCACACACACACACACACACACAAACACCCCGCCGTTCCTCAAAAGCGTTGTCTTGCCACAATGACCTGACTGCTGCTGTCATGTCCACCAAAACCCTGACATCCTGATCCTGCCTATGTTTTAAACTTAGATATCCTTATGGGAAGTCACCAGGAACATTCCTGAAACACACTCTGTCTCATGCCATATCATTTTATTTACTCATAACATGGCCACAGAGAATACTTAATTCTTATGGCCAGGGGGGGGTCACATTATTTTTAATAATCAAATCTACAACGCTTGCTTACTTATCAACTTACTTACTTAAATCTACAATGACATCTGGTTCAACAAATATGAATGGCAAATGTGTTGCATCATCCCCTACCCCCTTGTAACACATACCGTGTCCCCAATCCACACACATACGTACATCCCTGTGCAGCTGTCTCCTATCCTCACCTCGTCACCAGGCTTCAGGGCCCGTACTGCCCGTACTTCTGCTGCCACTCCCTTGTATGTGACAATTACACTAGGTAGACAGCTGTGGTTTATGAGGGCAACACTGAGGGGAGAGAGGGTGATGGGGAGAGAAGGTAAACAGGCATGGAGAAGAGAGAGAGAGTGTGTTATGTTACTGAGCTCATTCATGCCTGTCTCTTCCATGTTTGAAAAACAACAACATTGTATTTGCAACTGTATTTGTCTGTATGTTTTTTTATGTGGACCCCAGCTAATGGTGATCCTTCATAAAAAATAAAATAATAAAATCAAACATTAAAATGAAGTTGAGAATGGAAGGGGGTAAAAAATAACCAATTAAGACAGGTTACAGTGTCTCGTAATGTTACAGTGACTTGAAAGAATACCCATTCTCGAAGATAATACAATTTTAAATAAGCACAGTGGTAGAGAAACAAGTCTTGACTATTATGTAAATCCATACGGCACCAAGTCAATAAATAAATAAATGTAATCTTTGCAAATGTAGGCCTATCAGTTGTCCTTTGTTGTTTACTTCTCTCATTAAAGAGGAGAGCAAGCTGTGCACTCCTCACACATTGTTTTTCCTCATAATTTTGTTATTCTAATGTTTATTTACTGTATAAACAACCTATTCTAGGGCTGTGGTTCTCAAACATTGTGCAGAGGCACACTGGTGTGCCATGAGACAAGTCCAGGTGAAACTTGGCAACCACACATTATTGCAATACTGTAGTGTAGCATGGCATTTTTTTAAATGTTTTTTTTACATTGGACGACAGTGTTAGTTTTTTTTTTTTTTTTACATTGGACGACATAGTGTAACATGGTATGTTATTTAATGTTTTTTTTTACATTGGACAACATAGTGTAACATGACATTTACAAATAAATTACATTGGCGACAAAGTGTAGCATGGCATTTTGTTTATGGTTTTTACATTTGACGACATCGCATAGCCTTTTGTTTAGGTTTTTTACATTTGACGACATAGTGTAGCATGGCATTGTTTTAATGGTTTTTACATTGAAAGGCATAGTGTAGCATGGCATTCGTTTATGTTTTTTACATTGAAAGGCATAGTGTAGCATGGCATTCGTTTAGAGTTTACTGTCATGATAAGTATATATAGCGTTTAAGTGGTTACATTGATGAGGATTTAACTCTTTGTGTGTGTGTGTGTGTGTGTGTGTGTGTGTGTGTGTTGTGTGTGTGTGTGTGTGTGTGTGTGTGTGTGTGTGTGTGTGTGTGTGTGTGTGTGTGTGTGTGTGTGTGTGTGTGTGTGTGCGCGCGTTCTTACTCTGGGTAGACTGAAGTACCCATATGGGACAATTCCTCATCCTCCACTGTGAAGCCATTACAAGCAACCTGTTGCACATGAGAGAGGAACCATTACTAATCCTACTAATGTATTCACACCTGTTGGATAACAATTTGGTCGTTATTCTTCTTCTCATGTATAATTATCTGCAGTGAGTTTGTTGAGATATCGCCGGCAGATGGTTAGCGTTGCAGAATCCATGAGTGCTAGACAGGTGAGAAAGTGGGCAGTGCGTACTAATGCGATTCTGTGTCGCAGTAGCAGACAGCAAAAGTTGCAAGCTGATATTATGAGCATCACTAAACAGAGCCTGAATGACAGAGCATAGTTATGACATCACGAGAGAGAGAGAGCTATCAATCTATATCTATATATCTCTATGTGTGTGTGTGTGTGCGCGCAGTATATTGTTACTGTCAGGCAGAAACCTTGCATCTCCATATTTCTTCTTTTTTGTTTAGTTTTTTTGCTCACAGTGATGCGAGTTCGTAGATCAGCTATTTTTGCTACTTGATTTTTGAATTTTCTTTACCTAAATGGCATGCCCAAAATAGGGATGCCAGATTGAAAGTGGTAAAGTCTGTCCATGGGTTTTATAAACTTTGAACCAATGAACAGGTTTAAAAAGAGAGCTTGTGACTAAATAATAATTACATTGCATCCACTGGAACACGGGTTCTCCCCCCCCCCCCCCCCCCCCCCATTTCCTGTAAAGTAACAGTTTTGGACATACAAGGTTTCCGCTGGACAACAACTACGTCTGTGTCTTCACACTACCTGGGAGAAGAGTGAAATCAGGTCATGGTGATCAGGGAAGTCCAGGTGTTTGGAGTAGAAGTGATGCAAGGTGGCGATATCAGCCTCATAATTCGATTTCCTCTCGTTGTCCACATCTGGTTTGTATACGCGGAAAGAATGTAGTGTTAATTTAACTGAAAGTGTAAAAATGTACCCATGTGCACAGTATAGAAATACACCGGAGTTCCCCATGGGTTTATACTACAGGGGTCTTTTGATGTTTTCCCTCTACACCAAACCTCTTTGGGGACAATAGCCAATATGTGAGCTTTTAGACTGGCCATTTTCTGCGAATGTTTGCCTATTATGACATGCCCAGAATAGGGATGCTAGGGTTCATGTGGTTAACACCATGCCATGAATCTCAAAGAGGTGAATGAGAGATGAGACCAATATACAGTAGAGACCTCCTCTAACACAAGAGGCCATTTATACCACATCAGCGACCGCACACTGACTCAGCGTCTTGTGGGTAAACTGAACTCTCCACACATACACACATACACACTTTACTAACAGACTTCACACACACACATACACAGTAGAATCCTCAGTGTTCATTTATCCATTTGTGCACTCTCAAGAGTTTAAGCAGCACTCACCATTTTAGTGTGTTCATGCTTGCTCGTACACACACACACACACACACACAAACACACACACACACATAAAAGATTAAGATGTTCGTGCCCGACAGCGACGAGACAGACAGAGGTCTGTAGGATACATTGTTTTTGTTTTGTTCAAAATGAAAACAGAAGAACCTCTGTCTCCTGCAAGCTGAATGGAACTGGGAAAGAATTCTCCAGAGGCTGACGCTAACACTAATGTATACATAGATAGTGTGGAATGCTTCGCCACTGCCAGACCAGTGCTTCTCAAAGTGGGGTCCGGGGACCCCCAGGTGGTCCTTGAGGGGGTTCCGGAGGTCCCAATCAGTTTAACCACTTAAATCTAGATACATCAGCTATTTGAAAATAATGAATCTACAAGCTCTGCTATTTTCAAGAAATCTTGGGAAAACAAAAACATTTGGCAAAATGTTTCCTCTTTCTTAGTTACAAATTAATTCAATTAAATGAACACAGATTTTACGGCGAATGTGCTCATGTGCGCGCATGTTTGTGTGTTTCTGTTGAGTGATCCCTTACGTGATTGCATCTCTCCAACCAGCATAAGCTTCTCAGATGCAGATCTTTCTTTCTGTGCCTTCTGTAGAAAGAAGAAAAATTAAGCATTGGTAAAAATTCTACACTTCTTAATATCTTTATTTAAAAAAACAAATGCACAAAGGTTACTTCTATATACAGCAGTTAATACAAATCAATTCAATAATGACAAATAGTTCATCAGTTGTAAGCAATATGTACTTATACCCATTATATCACATATCATTCATGTCCTTTAATGATATTAATAATAATAATTGTCAAATAAATGATTTCAAAATGCTACTGTTTGTTTATAAAGCACTGAATGGTTTAAGACCAAAATACATTTCTGATCTTGAGCTATCATGAATAATCCACCCAGACCTCGCAGGTCATCTGGGACAGGTCTGCTTTCCGGCCCCAGAATCAGAACTTAAAAAGGCATAGTATGTTTGCCCTGTGTTTACATAACAAAACAATACATAATTTCCCCTCTATACCAGCAGTCATCAGAAAGTGTCTATCTTTTTCGACCAATTACAACATGTTTTTATACCCTGGAAATGTAAACAGATCTGCAGTATCAATGTAACTTCCCTGGACGGTACTTTTTGTACTTCTGCTTAGACACTTTCAGTAGCCGTTCTTGGCCAGTGTGCACAATGAGTAAGTAGCAATAGACCTAGTCTCGCGTAGCCAGACAACTATTCCACAATCTCCGAATGCTATATGGAGTCCGGATCTACACCTCCCGAAAGCCGAGTCATTTCTGTTCACGAAAATATATTTAAAAAATATCTTTACATTTTATTTTAGATTTTCCATTTCCGATAGGCAGCAGACTATATATATGCTTTGATTATTTTGATTTATATTAGGACAAATTTGCGCGACTGTAAATACAAAACAGAAGCCGGGGGAGCTTCCGTGCTCCAGACTGTATGATGGAAGCATTTGAAAATTGTGGGAGGCAACATTCTGGCTCGTGAGACTACAATAGACCCAACAATTCGTATTTCATGATTAGGAACAGTGTTGGATTTTTTTTTCTTCAAGAAAGACACCCCCACTCACCTTTTTGCCAAGGATCCTGGCCACCACACGGACTGACTCTGATGGACACCATTTCGGACCATATGCAATAATTGCTGAGCACTCCAGCTTGTGCATAGCCCAGTCCCCTTTCTGACACACACAAAAAAAACATTTTGCAAGTTAACAACATGATGCTTGAGACATAAACTGACCCTTTTCACAGCAGCCATTTTCACAGGTACAGTAAACAGCTGAAGCCGGTTATAACATTGTGGATGTCTTTCATTTATGTATGTCTGTGTACGAGCATGAAATTAACAGTACAAGCATGTTGCCTGGTATACAGTAACACCAAAATTAAACTCACCCACAAATACTGCTTAACAGTTGGTCTATAGGGCGTCTAAACTATGTACAGTACAGTATGTACAGTAGCATGACAGTGCTATGCCACTCAACACAATGCTAAGCTCTCAGTATACACTGGTCCTGTCCTTGACTGCCCTGTGTCTTTCCTTACCCTATTCTCATATCTTCACGTCACACAAAGCTATACATCTTTAATTAACCCACCGAATCTATTCTCCACCTGAATCAGATCTTTGCATGTCTACTGTGGGCTCTTGGGGCTCAGGGCTTATTATCTTATCAAAAAAAAATCTCAAATATAAACTTTGATCAAATCTAAAGTTTTTCAAATTGATTAGAAAAAAATGATAAATGCAATCGGTGGTCTAGGACGGAAATCGAGATCAGCATCAGGCCCACAAATTTGGCATTGGTGGAGCTCTAATCTGCTGTCCTGGCCCAGGATAAAAAATGTTTCTGCTGCGTTTTGTTTCTCATTGATCCACAGTGAAACCAAGGTGAACTTCCATGTGTGATCAATCAAATTCCATTCTACGTTTCTGTTTTATACTCAATTAGAAGCGTTCTGTATCAGATATGAAACAAAGCCATACATCCTCAGGACTTTTCTGTGTTATCCTTTTAGCCTAATGTCTTACTGTACCATGTGCTGTTTATGTTTCTGACAAAAACAAATTAACAATCAATAATGTGAGCAACTTCAAATTCCTGCAGTCATTAACCCCCTTCTTCCTCCTCCTCCACTCGTTTCCTACCTGGCAGCTGACATTGCAATAGAAGGCTTTCCTGCACTTTCCACATTTCGCCAAGCCCTGTTTCCTATGAATAAACAAACATTAGGTTTTAATGAGCAGCATGTTACAACATATGTGTTTACATTATGCTCTTGGATGGATGTATTGATTGTTTGCACACACAGGCATGCACGCGCACCTAGATAGCATTGTGCTTAGGTACTCCAGTGCACCAGATTAACTTTCAACCCAACATAGAGAAATGTGTTTTTTTAAAGAAAAGATTAAATAAAAGATGAATACACATTATTCAGAACAATAACAACATAAGAATGATGTGAAATCTGTCTTGGGGTAGATTATCCCCTCAGAACAGAAAAAGACACCACTCTTACATTTGTCTCCATTCCTCCCAGGGAGCAGCAGTTGTTCGCAGGAGTTCCTCCCATTGTAAACGACAGAGTCCACAGGCTTTCAATCCTTCTGTAGTATTAATAGAGCTGACCTTATGGTAGACCAGCTGTCTGCTCCACCAAACAAACAACAGCCCAACAGCCCAGGTCAATTCAATCATCCCAAACAGTGCATAGCAGCAGCACTTGTAGTATGGGGACAACAGAACAGCCCCAAAACGCAGCTTTGAGGTGGGTTGCTTCCACTGTGCTTAGTGCAGAGTCAAGCCAAACCCTGGAGCAGTCTTGAACGGATCAGTTTGTTGCCTGTTCTGTTTTACTGATCCAAAGCAAAACAAGTCACATATAGCAGCAAGAGTTCAACATGTGGAAGTTATGACAATTTATGATGAAATTAATAGAAATCTTCTAGAGAGGAATAAATCTCATCAATCATTTAAACCATATCACAGAAGTAGCTTACTAATGCCAATGATGGTTTGAAAATGTAGCTCTCAGCTCTACTCCTGGGAGTCTGTATTATTGCTACAGTAGGTTCCCATTCTACTATTGTTCAAGATTGCTAATTTACCATTCTACTAAGTTGTTCATTTAACCTACATATACACGTACATAGGACTACAATGGAAACAAGTCCCCAGGACTTTGTGTTATCCTTTTAGCTGACTGTACTACGTGCTGTTTATATTTTTGACTAATAAAGTATTCAACCAATCAAAAAACAATTCTGCTTTTTTTTTTAAATCTAGTATTATTTTCCTTAAGCCCTCTTATAGGGACAGGTGTTGAACATTTGCATAAGCTACAAACACTATGTTGCAACACATGATTTGTGTATTAAAAATTGTCAAAGCACTATGTATGTCACTATAAACCACACAAAATAGCCCCCGTTTGCACATCTAGACCAAAAAAAAGCGGTTTTGCTGGGTCCTCAGGACCAGAGCTGATTCATGGGGAACGAGAATTAACTGTACTTGCAACTATAAACAATAACATCATTCACAATAATTCCGAAGATTTGATACAGGTGCCATTTCATACCTTCTCAGAGCTTGTTCAAAGATCTCAGTCAATTAAATACAGCACTCTAGGCAAATTTGAAGTGAAATGCTGAACATCAGATTGTTTGTACAAGCAGACTTTCGAAAAGAGCATTTCAAAAATGATTAGCATAGTCTAATTGCATAATTTCTATACTTGTGGATTATGCTGCCCAGCTGCAGTGTACAATATGTACATTAAATTACAATGTCAGTCATCAACTGGACATGGCATCCATCATAGCTTTAGCCAAGTCATAGCTTTTTCTATCATGCAAAAGGAAGGTGAATGTTTTTGTCCCTAAACACAGTGTCATTGTTATCCTTTTTAAGCTTTTATACAGGATTATATTTTCTAAACACAATTACAAAATATTATATGCAGTCATTTGTCAAGTCTTTGTTGCATTATTGGCTCTCACACTTGCATCTTACATAGCCTTTCAGCCTATTCATATAATCATACCAGCCCTGACAAAAAAAAGGATGGTCATTTTGTATTTAAAAAAGAAAATGTGGACACCAGAGAGCAATACAATATATTCAGATAGTAACCATTAGGCTACTACAGTGTTTGTTCAATGTCAAGGGTCCCTTGTCTTTCTAGCTCTTTAATAAACAGAATATTTTCAGGTGGGTTGAAATTTTCAGCCAATCAGGAAAGAGTACACATTTATAAACTTAGATTTTTGAGTTTGAGTTTCAATTTTGTCTGTCATCACTTAAAAATTCACTTGTTTATCCGGCATCCTGTGTGTTCCCTCTCCTGATAGGATACAATTAGTAGACAGTATACCAACCTGAAAATGCATTTCCTGTTCACTAAAGTGTTAATAGAGATATTCAACACTCAGTTTAACAAAATAAATAGTACCTTAATGACAAAACATTGAAGGGCCTTTTTTATGTAGGCCTACCATAGCCGCAAGAATAATATCTGGAATCTAGGGTAGGAAATTGCAATACCAACCCTTGACAGCCCATACACCCAAACAGTAAAGTCCTATGATTGTATTAAACGACGTTAAAACTCACCAACATTATTTGCAGCTGTACAGAAAGCTTTAATTATCCTCTATTTGCACATTTTTTGTTTCATAAAAAAAAGTTGTGAGCTACTTTCTGTCAATAAATTCCGTACAGGTGATTATTTTAAGTGTTGGAGTTTGGAAGCGCTCGTTTTCAATAACGCAACGTCCTGCTGCCTGCATTATTCTCGAAACAGTACAGGTGGTACGCACAGGACCATTGCGTGATTTCCAACGAGCGCTTCCAAACTCGAACACTTAGAAAAATAATCACCTGCACGGAATTTCTCCATATAAAGTAGCTCATAACATATCTACGGTGGATTTCTATTAAACAAAAACTTTGCAGATAAGAGGATAATTCAAGCTTTCCGTACAGCTGCAATGTTGGTGAGTTTAATGATGTGTAATACAATCAGATAGGACTTTTCTGTTTGGATGTATGGGCTGTCAAGGGTTAGTCCAGATATTAAAAATAGGATCTAAGTAAGAGTTGCTTGCGGCTAGGCATACCATTAATTTCATTGCTAGACTGAGTGTTGGAGTCAACACTACCTATGCACATCAGAAAGTGACACAGCGAAAGATGAGCCACATCTCCTAAATAGATTTACGCATGACATTTTACTTTTTGGAATGCAGACGCAGTATGTGGGTTGGGTTGCTAGTCTATATTAAGAATCACTCGCAAATGAACTGGCTTGTTTGACAGTGAAACAGCGTGGTCTGTATTCGCGCTTGTTGAACAAGAATCAAATGAACTGATACAGACAATAAACTGTAGGGGTCTAAATATTGATGTTCCCATTACGCATGTGTTAAGACTGCACTGCCCATTCGGATGGGCAGATTATAGCCAGAGTGGTTCTCAACCTTTTTAGCTGAAGACCCAAAAGAGAAACTCATTGAATTTGTTTTAAATTCATGACATTGTTTAGGGGATTATTAATAATAATAAACAAAATGTACGAAACAAAAGATAAAGGGATATTTACTCGTGACCCATGTGTCCGTGACCCACAATTGGGTCCCGACCCAGTGTTTGGGAAACAGTGGCCTAGGCTACTATAGGCCTATAATGCACATAGAAAGGAAAGAAGTTAGAATCTGCATGCCACACAATAATTGCTTCTTTGAAGTAAATACCTAGCAAAGCATGCCTCGCAGTAGTTCCCCCTCTCTTTAACCGAGAGGACGCACGTGTAGGGTGGGCAGGAGAAGAGAAGTTCTCCCACTTTGAACGGCTTGGTCACCCGCAGACCTCGTCCTTTAGCAGGACTGTCAAACCTCTCGATCCCCTCGATTTGTTCCTTCATTGTTACTTCCAAGGTCTTCCGAGTGCCCTTCGAAGCGGCTTTATATTCCACAAGGTAAAGCGAAGATAGATTGTGCTTGTCCCCCCTTTAAGGTCCGTCACGTCACCGGGGTCCAAGTCACGGTTCACAGCATCTGCATGTGACAAACGACGTGCCCCGTCGCTACAATCACCAGGGGGGTCATTAAGGGGGTGCCAGGATCCGCCCTGCCAGTAGATCATATCCAATGTGCTTTTGGCAGGGAGGTTTGCAACTGTTACGTAACCATGTGCAATAGCAGATGCAATGGAAGTGGTGGCCTAGTGGTGCCTGGCCTTAAATTAGGTCATCTTCAAATTCCCAATCTAGACACTAACTTCCATGAGTAAACTGGGCCTATGTGTCAGCCTGTCCCCGCCCCCATTTTTGTTTTACACATGGGTGAAGTGAATATTTTAGAACGTACTGCAAAGTGTGATTACATTTCCTTTTTTTTTTTACATTTTACATTTTCAGTAAGTTGATTCAGCAGGACAGAAGTGAACACGAACGAAGGACTCCAACCTTTGGTAGTTAATGTAATGACCAGTTGTGTTGCTGTGCCAAGTGTAGATATGTGTTTGTTTTCCTGTAGCCTACAGGTTAAAAACTACATTGCAGAGTGGTTCAGAGCCTCTGCCTGAACACCAAAAGCATAATATCTCCCCCATAATATCTCCTCAAGAGCTATGTCTTGGACACAACCTGCATTATACTGTGTTACCTGTACACGTAGGCCTTTAAAATGTATCAAGAGGGTTAAGTCAGGATTTATGTTAGTAAATATTCATACCCCCCCAGAATATCAACTGAACTGTGCAAAATCAGCTGATCTTCCAGAGTTACCTTTTCCATTGAGACACAAATGACAGGGGCAGGTTCACCATCTCTGCTGCCAACATCATCTGTGGGAATAGATCCTATGGAGCTGAAATTGTAAAACATGTACTCTGATATGCCAGGGTTTGGCCTCATCACTGGACAACATAATGTGATCATTTTAAATTGCGTTGAATGTCTTTATTGATGTACGATCTACAAGAAATACACATATAGGACCACACTGGAAACAAGTTCACAGGACTTTGTTATCCTTTTAAGCCTAAATGTTTTACGGTACCCCGTGCTGTTTAAAATTTTAACCAATAAATTATTCAATCAATCATGTTCTTTCAAATCTGATAATTCCTTTGACTGGAGCCCTTCGGGGTTGAGTGTGTTGCATGCAAATGTGAACTGGGTACTAAAACAAACTGGACTCTGGAGAAACCTGAGCACTAAAGCAGAGTGGGCACTGGAGAAGTAGGCTCCAATAGTGCCCAGTTATACCCCAAAATAGTTCCCAGTTTCCAAAAATATCCAAGAGTTCTTTATAGTGCCCACAGTTTTCAAAAAAAGTGCCCACTTATCTGCATAACACTTAACCACATGAATCCATAGGGTCCCTAATCTGGGATGAACAATGCATCGCACCGTGACACGCTTTGAGCTTGTAGATTTGCTATTTTCACTATTTCTGAATAAATCCTAAATAGATTTAGTACTCAAGGAAACCCTGTTGTTAGGACAAAATGTTTGTTTGTCTGATTGATTGTCATTTTTCTTGACAAAATGTATATCCATATGCAATTAATTGTACATATCTGTACACAGCACACAGGTAGACAGTAGAGGTTGAAAGCGTATTTACATTGCCACACAGGATGCCTGGTTAAAAGTTGTTACGGTTGTCAGAAATGTGAGTTTCTTTCGGGAGAACAGTTCTATGCAATTGCATTTTCATTGTAGATTTATTCTACATTTCTACACAATCTGTTTTAATATGCATTTAATGCTTATTATTATTATCTTTTAATTGTAATTTTCAATCAACCGTTATCTGGTAAATTATTCTGCATAAAGACATTTATATTTTACATTACAACACAATGTATGTGCTCAAACAGTCATACAGTACATGCACTCATTTTGTTTCTATACTGTACACTTGAGAATAAACTATAGCGTCCATACTGTGTTTCCATTGCAGTCCAATGTTGTCACCTGGTGGTGATGGCCCAGACTGCGCAAGAAGAAACTATCCAGACATCTGAGTAGAGCAGTTGATACAGTATGTACTAACAGGACATAATTTATGCATAATTATTATATATATGAAGTATAATTATTATTAATGCCGAAAATTGGTCATTGATAATTTTGTTCCTCACCTTAGAAAAGAAGAATATCATATATTTTGTAGTTTCAGTTAACTGTGTGAAAAAATGTAATCTCTCGAAATCGTATCTATTCCGATACTTCCAGTTTCGAAATCTTGTCAAAATGAATAATGCTTGCTTCCCAGATATTCTCCCAAATTAATTAATTGACTACATTTTGGACATTTCCATGATTGGGAAAGGCCTCTGTTACGGGTCCCAGGGCTGCTGGGTACCACAGTGACAAAGCTGCTCCTGAATTAAACAGGAAAAGACACGGAACAATGAAAAGACTTGACTTGTTGTTTCTCTTTCCAGAATGTAACTGACAATCTGTTGGTTTTATTAACCCAACTATCAAAAACCATGGCATCACAATACATTTCACTTCTTTGGTTCAGTAGTGTTCTTCATTTTCACATTAATCACAATTTCAGTACATATATTCACTCTTATTCAATACTTTAAATACCTGAATTGACCCTTTATGTTCAATAATACTCTTTAGCACTAAAGTATATTTTCCACAGCATATGACTGGCTTGGACACTGTTTAAAAGTGCATTATCAAAGTGCCATTTTAAGGTGCACTGTCCCTTTAACTACTGGCTACCAAACGCGACGATCCTTCTGTGCTGCTCACAGGACACTGAAATGAAGGTTTGGAATGCTTGTGTTCCACAACATTGACAAAATATAATATATAGACAATAACTTGAGGTGTCATCATAACAGTGCATGTTTTCATGAGTCAAAGCATAAACAAAACAATAAAAACCCAAATCAAACTATTCATTGTGTACAGGAGCCCTTACAAAAACCCCGCTCTGAACAAAGTGCCGTTGGCACAAAATGGCGTCACCCATGGACAGTTTCAGTTTCATTCAAACTTTTCCTCCGGTAAAAGACGTCACTTTAAACACTCATTTACCCAATAACATTTAGCGAAAATATCTAATTACTAAAGCCTGCTCTTATGAGGTACATCATTGGTTTGTTTACATTGTACTGACCTGAATTAAACAGGAAAAGACACGGAACAATGAAAAGACTTGACTTGTTGTTTCTCTTTCCAGAATGTAACTGAAGGAAACCGGAAGGGGTGCTACTTTATATTGGGTCCCCAGAGAAACTGGGCTAAGAACAAACGTTCCGTTTAAGAACAAACGTTCCGTCCTCACTGCTCCACGGATGTTTAACATGAAATGTAAACAGTAGTAAAACGAAAATAATGATCAGACTTTAGAATACATATAATTGGGGTCACACTCTCTTGGGGGGGCCACACCTCATTTTAAATGTTTACACTTGAATGTCTAATCATACAGTAACTTGTGTACTTTTGTGTACTTATGACATGTACTTATGACAGGTCCAGGCGAACTTGTCACATCACTCCAATCCTGGCCTCCCTGCATTGGCTTCCTGTTGCCTTCAGGGTTAAATTCAAGGTCCTTGTACTTACGTATAGAGCTCTGCATGGTCAAGCACCAGCATATTTAACCGACCTGCTAGAACGATATGTGCCGAGCAGGACCCTAAGGTCAGCCGACCAGGGTCTGTTGGTCATCCCCCGAACCAACTACATAACCAGGGGTGACAGAGCCTTTCAGGCTGTTGCTCCCAGACTCGGGAATGCTCTACCACAGGCACTGAGAGCTGCAGCGTCTGTGGGCATCTTTAAGAACCATTTGAAAACCTTTCTGTTTGGTCATGCTTTTGCGGAATATCTTTGATTTTCTTTTTTATTTCTTCCTTGTAATATGTCTTCTGTTTTTGCATTATATTGTACTGTTTTGCTGCTGTTTTTTGTTACATTTGTTGGTATGTGAAGCACTTTGTGAGTTTTCTCTGTGAGAAGTGCTATATAAATAAAATGTACTTACTTACTTACTTACTTACTTACTTACTAATAGACATTAGATACAGTACCCTTGTACTTGTCAAATTCAATAAATAAATAAAAAGAAAAGAAAAGAATATCTGATCTGTGACCAGCACAACAACAAAGCACCCTAAATTGCTGGTGTTCACATTTTTTGACCTAGTGTGCCATCAAGTGGATGTTAGCTGTAAGTGTACCTTATTTCCGTTCATGAAGTCATGGTGGGTCACTCACCTCATTGCTGGAACCACACATACGCCTGCTGGCCATAGGTTGCTAGTAGAGCTTTCTGTGCTGTGCCTCCAGTAACTTACTCACATTTAAATTACTGGCTTCCAGTTGCTGCCCACACCCATTAGAAAACATTGGTGATGTCCTACAATGCCATCAAGGGCATGGCACCCCCTTACCTTCAAGACATGATCCAACCCCTCAACCATTCCCGCTTACTGAGATCAGTGGTTCTCAACCTTTTCAGGCTGTGACGCCCCAAAATAATCATATTTGAACTGAGGACTCAACCCCCACCCTGACAAGCACTTGGAATGTAAGAGTTGAGGCATTCAATTTAGTTTGACTCGGTTCCACAGATAAATATTGTGAAAATAGCAGATCTACAAGTTCACGGTTGTAGATCGGCAATTTTCTATTTCTTTGCCTCTTTCTTATTTTATTTGACAATTAGGGCAGTTTTTATAGTCTGGACTGAAGACTTATTCCCATTTTCCACCGCAATCTGAAAACTCACCTCCTCATTCCCTGCATCACTTCATATCTATTTTGATATTTGCTAGTTATACTAAACAGACATTATGTAATGTTAGTTACTTGTTCACATGTTTATTTTGACTTGTTTTTCCTTAACCACAAATGCTAAGAATGTTACTTAGATAGCATGTTGTTAAACAGATGCTAGGATGGATGTTTACATGGTATCCAAGTGTCTTTGAAGCACAAAATTGTTTAAAAAAAATTACTCTGATCTCACACTTGTAAGTCACACTATAAGAGCATCTGCTACTGTAAATGCCTAAATGGTCAGTTTCTATACAGAAATAATCTCAGGGGCATCCAGTTGGCATAGAGGTCTGGGTTGGATCCCGCCTGGTATTGGTCACTTCGGCTTGGCCGTGCACTCCAACAAAAACAATTGGCAGTGTTCACAGGTGGTAACCCAGCAGGTGATTGTATCCTTGTTTCTGCACTAGCGACTCCAATTGGTTAGTTACATGTATGGCACCTGTTCGGCAGGGGGCTGGGATAGATTGAGTGAACCTCCATGAGTGCTGCGCTCTTTCCCAGTTCCTCGCCATCAGGTAGAAAGAAGCGGTTGGCGACTCCAGGGCCCAGGACTGTAGTGGGGGTTGTCAGTGGCATTGACCGAAACCATCTGACCTTTGAGGGCACCGAGGTCAGGTGCTTGATATTGAGTATAAAAATGTTTTTTCATAAAACCCTCAAACGCTCCAGCACACATCTACAATAAATACAAGCACCTTCATAGGCATGTGTTGTGCACACATGCACTCACAAACAGTGGTGTGAAGATTTGTCCCCCATCCATATCTGAAGGCTTTATCCAACCTTGCCCCAGTTTCTGTACAGATTTATTATAATTCCATTTTTCCAGTCTTTCAATCTAAAGATTTGTTTCTCTTCGATTTTTAATAACACAAGCAAGGCAGGCATGTCCCGGGGAGATTATGTTGTTGTCTTTGGTGTCTCGTCTTGATTACATCAGAGGAACCTGATTTGATTGGGAAGAAACCCCCTGTTTCCAGGGCAGGATCTCTTTAGACCTTCCACTGGTGGCGTAAAGTTCTTGTTTTGTCAGAGAGGATGATCTTGATGAATATGATATGAGCCAAAGGGAGGGAGGAGGAAGAGGGGGGGATTAGTTGAAAGGATTATAATTTCCAGTGATGACAAATAATAAGAAACAATAAATCCTAAGTAGATTTAGTACTCAAGGAAACCCTGTTAGGACAAAATGGACAGAATAAGAGACAGGGCGGATGTTTTAAAGAGATACTGTACTGACATTATCATCGCTTGTTCTGAGGAGTACATTGTTTTGCAGCGCTGAGATTCATCAGATGTCAAAAGTGAGAACTCCTTACAGTATACAGTATGTAAACAATACTCACTTGACCTCGACAGACACTGCTCCAGCTTCCGTCAAAAGATCATATCATTGTTAATTATAATGAGGAAAATTGTCTAAATTGTCTGTGATGGAAACAGACCTCTCTGTGTGTGTGTGTGTGTGTGTGTGTGTGTGTGTGTGTGTGTGTGTGTGTGTGTGTGTGTGTGTGTGTGTGTGTGCGTGTGCGTGTGCGTGTGCGTGTGCGTGTGCGTGTGTGTGTCATTTGTAATCAGTTGGTGGAACCCCAGCCATTTAACAGAGAGACATGCAGACAACCAGAGCTCAACAACGCAACAGTTTCACTTAACACCCCCCACCACCTTTAAGACAATTATCAACCAACAAGGTAACAATTAAAGAAACAACCCAATTAAATATAAATGCATTCCAGCATCAAAACATTGTGTCTTTTCCTATTCCTCATCAAATAAACAATTTATGGTCCGCCTACACTATAAAGTGCAACCGCTTATTTTATATGAGAGATAGATAAGTCCTTACATAAGGCTTACCAGAAGACTTTGACACCGTTGACTTATCACTATGCCAACACAATAATGCACTTCCTTTCTCCTCCATGGATCAAGCTAAATAAGTACTTTGCTTCTGAAAATATGACTCATGAATATATGGCTGGTGGATATACACTGTGCTTTGTCACATTGGGAAGCTCATAAAATAGCAGCTGTTAATGCCTCTCTACGGCGAGGTCACGGATGAGGGTAGTGTGTGAAATCCAACGGGTTAAAGACCGTGGGTGCTGCTGGTCCTACTGTAGCGGTGGAGAGGGCACTCACCTCCCACTCATGACCTTGTTATCGTGGGGCGTTCCGCAGCTCCCAGAGAGGGCTTGCAGTACTAACCAGGGGTCAGCGTAAGGCCGCAGCTTGAGAGATGGATTGCGCTCTGAGTTTTTGCGTGCAGGGCAACGCGTGGGTCCAACGTAATTGCTCAATTAAGGTGCCTTTCTTTTGCGGTGTGTGTTGATATGTATATGCAAGTGTGCAGGTTTGTGTGTATGCATACGCGCGCGTGTGTGTGTGTATGTGTGTGTGTGTGTGTGTGTGTGTGTGTGTGCGCGCGCGTGAAAATTCTGTTTGTGCATGCCAAGAACCAATGTAATTCTCTTCATAGTCCCTTGAGCCAACCCCCAGTGTATATAAATCCACATTCTTTCTGATGAACTCATTGACTTGACTGAGACAATGTCTACCATACCACCCACTCCCTTGTCAGTCCTGCTATCGAGCCAAGCCTTAAGCCTTACCCCCTCCTGTCTCCACTCCTGGCTTGAGGGGTGAGTGGGGGGGTATGTGGTTGACGCCTGCCCGCCTGCCTGCCCGCCTGCCTGGCCGGCCGTCTTAGCCCTGTGGGCTTTGCAGGCATGGAGCTTCATCTCCCACTGTTTATCCATGTGTCTTTGCTTTGGCTCGGGCCCTGTGCCGGAGGCCACAGCGGGCCGAGCAGGGTCTGCTGCCCTGTGTCACCCACCTAAGCTCTGCTTTCACTGGGGGGCTTAGCGCCTCACCCCACGGACGCTTTATGAGCCAACAGCTGGGCTAATCTATCTCCTCCTCCGACTGTCTCCCTCTTTTGTTTCTCGTCGTGTCTTGGTTCAACGCTAATTTAGTCTCTGATAATGATCTACTGTTCATCGCTACTCGCTGTACCCTCTGTCGTCTTTTTAAAGGCTGACGGCCTCTGCTGCCGTTACGGCTCCATTTCCAGAGTGTTTTCACTCGTCCCTCACCACTCTCTCACGTTTTTGTTTATTTGGGGCTGTCATTGACCCTTTGGGTCACTTTGTACAACCTTATAAACCCTATATTCTTAGCTGACCGGGGTCCCCCAGGGCTCTATACTTTGGCTGCTCCTTTTTCCCCTCTATATCAAATGTTCATTCCCAGTCTAGGGAAGCCAGGGTTCATGTGGTTAAATGAATACTCCACATTTTGTTGTGTACGTACGCCGCCCTTCATCCTCCACTCTGCCTCTCTACTCCATCACTCTCCTCCATGGCCCCTTCATCCCTCCATCTCTTCTCCCCTCATCCCCTCCACCTCCTTCTCCTCCTTCTCCTTGTCCCCTCCAGGCCGCCCGGCTAAACTTAGAAGTGACAACAGTTGCAGGGTGACACCGAGGGGCTAAATCAGTCCAGAACAATAGCTCTTTCCCCTCCTCTCCTCTCCCCCCTTTAATAGACTCCACCATTGTCCTCGCCCTCCAATGTTGCTCTTTCAGGGAGTTTGTTAGCTATGCTAATGAAGGTCGGGCTTGGGTGGGTTTAGCGAGCAGGGATTTGTTGCTCTTTAACCATTTTAAACCCTATACTTTGGCGAACGGGGTCCCCCAGGGCTCTATACTTGGTTCCCTCCTTGCATCAAATCTGTCCGTTAAAAATAGCAGATCTATGCTATTTTTGCCAAGTGTTAGCCCAGAATAGGGATGCTAGGGTTGAAGTGGTTGACTGGGCACTTTTCAGACAGGAGAGATGTACGTACAGTAAAGGTCCTTACACCAGGGGCTTTTCCCTTTCCATGCGATCGGATTAAGTCGCCCAAAAATATGAATATGTATATTCATGTTTGCGTGTCTGTCTACTCATACAGTAAGCACGTGCGTGCATGTGCGCGCGCGCGTGCGCGCGCGCGTGTGTGTGTGCGTTGTTCATCTGTCTCCAAGTCGCCATTAACGTACTTTGTGACCCACTAATTCCCCCGACACCTCAGAGGTGAAAGGTCATGTGCCTAGAACAAAATTGTGTGTGCACTGGTATGCTTCTTTGTGGAGCAGGCATTAGACTAATCTTTGGTAGCAACTACCAGTCAAATCAAAATCAAATATATTTTTGAACTGTGTCATTGATGAGTAGCCTACATCTACACAGAACGCAAATATTACAAGTATTCAGAACAAGATAGATTTTTCA
This sequence comes from Gymnoscopelus microlampas, assembly GCF_963454915.1. Taxonomy (NCBI): domain Eukaryota; kingdom Metazoa; phylum Chordata; class Actinopteri; order Myctophiformes; family Myctophidae; genus Gymnoscopelus; species Gymnoscopelus microlampas. The sequence goes on from NC_139953.1 coordinate 25,159,892, forward strand.
CTGCAAATAAAGGCAGCAACCTGTATGAACGAGGCATCAACTGAATAGTTTTGATGCGAATTACTTCCAATCGATTTTCGTATTGTTTATTCATCATGGTGTCGTGTGTAAAGACCTTAATTGTGGCTTGTGAGGAGATTAGCCATCAGATTGAAATGTCGGTCATTTGGGAGTTTAACAGCTAGACTTACTGTAGACGCAGGAAAGCATCGCTACCTTGTGTGGTTTTACCTTATGTGGTTTTACCTTATGTGGATAACCACTAAAGTGGATTTACCTTTCTTTGTTGGGGGGGGGGGGGGGGAATTAATATTTAAGGACTTTTAAGACCTTTTTGATACCTCAAAAAAAGAAGAAGACCATTACTGCATCAAAAGTAGTCAACAAACTATACTTTAAAAAACAAACATTGGCCAAATTGTCAAATAAAAAACAAATTGAAAAAGCTATTTTCACAATATTTGTCTGTGGAACAGAGTCAAACTAAATGGAATGCCTCAACTCCTACATTCCAAGTGCTTGTCAGGGTGATTGGTCCCCAGTTCAGATATGATTATTTTGGGGGGTCACAGCCTGAAAAGGTCGAGAACCACTGCAGTAAAGCATTCAGTCACCCAATCAGTCAGCACATAGTAAAATCCTCAGCGTTAATGTACTCATTTGTAACTCTGAGAGTGTGCAAATATTTTGTACACTCAGAGTTGAATTAAAATGGAGGATTGGACAGTGTAAGTCTCTAAATAGCCTGGCTCCTCTGAGCTTTCCTCTAAGAGGAATTCTCTTTCTCCTTGGTGTATAAATAGTCCATGCGCATTGTTTCCTACAGCAACACTGCTGCAATCAAAGGAAGTTAGCCTGCCAAGTATACAAATACTTTCCTTTGTCTCTATGTTTAGCAGGCATGGACGAGTGAGGTTTGTGTCATATACTGTGTGTGTGTGTGTGTGTGTGTGTGTGTGTGTGTGTGTGTGTGTGTGTGTGTGTGTGTGTGTGTGTGTGTGTGTGTGTGTGTGTGTATTTACAGTATTTTGGTTCTCAGCCATATAGCGTCAGTTTTATGTATGTACTAATTGTATGTGCTCACTCAGACATGCACTAATTGTTTCTATAAGTTAGTATGTTCGCGTGTCTGTCTACAGTAAGCGTGTGTGTGCACGCGTGCGTGTTTGTGTGCGTGTATGCGTGTGTTCATCTGTCTCCGAGTCTGCCATCAACGCACTGTGACCCACAAATTCCCCCGACACCTCAGAGGTGAAAGGTCATGTGCCTAGAACAAAATTGTGGGTGCACTGGTATGCTCCTTTGTGGAGCAGGCATTAGACTAATCTTTGGTAGCAACTACCAGTCACACAACTTTGAGAGTATCCAAATGTAATGTGTTACATTTGTACAGGAGTTCCAAACACAGAGTACTGTGTAGGTTACTCATTCTTCAGTAGCAATGCCTGGTTCTTTAATATAATGTAAAGTGATTCATGTTTTCATCAGATCTCCAAATACGGCTATTTTCATTCACTGACATTATAATCAGATTTATCAGATTGCTTTATAAATGCTTTTAGTGAATTTGAGATATTAGAAATCACCTCTTTGTAATTAGCGCTATAAAAATGTCAACGGATACCTTTTGGCACATTATTTTTTACTGCAATCGTTGGTGCTGGCCAAACTATGATTGGCCTGCAGTACACTGTCAAATTTACAATGACATTTAATGTCATTAGGACAGACTCAGGTGAAGTCTGTTTTTAGAAACATGCCGTAACCTTGGTCTGTATTTCCCTGTAGTCAATCCCTGGCGAGTCTCTCTGTACTGTAGGTGTTCTCATTGTCCACACCTTATGAGTTAAAGAATGTCTTTGACTCTCTCATGATCACTCTTTTTCACACACGCAAGCACGCACAGACATCCTTGTACTACTATACTTGTGAGGGCTTTTGACTGATTTCCATTGACTTAATTCACTAAGTAACCTCCAACTACAAATCTAACCATCACCGTAATCTCTATCTCCAAAAGTCTAAATCTAAGCCCAAGCCTAAAACGGCCTCTAAAAAGTGAAAACCAGGAAAATGTGGCGCAGCTCTAATGCCACAACAAATAAAGGGGGAACAAAGAGCGTGATGAAAATTTAAGGTAAAGCAAGGAATAGTTTCCAATGCAAATAGGCAGGTTAACAAACTGCCCAAAAGTAACTTGTCTAAATTAATCAGTCTAACAAAGGCAATCAAACAGAAATGTTCTCCTGTAGTTTCCCGTGGCCCAGGGAGAAATTAAACTATGGAAAGGGCAGGTGTTTTATACTGTGTGGGAGACAGTGGCCAGGTGTCTCCCCTTCCCCTGATTACTTCCAAATGCCACCCAACACCCTGCAAAACAATTAGGCACACAGCACACAGAACCCTGACAAAGGCCCGAGGGGCCGTCACAAATGGAAGGAAAAACGAGAAAACCAAACAAATTTGGCAATGAGGACCATTTATTTAAATCAAAAACTAATTTCTTGAGCGTGTTATCACTATGATGTTTAACTAGAAAAAGTGCCCCTCGGAGCACCGGGTCAGGTAGGTTAATGTGGCCTCCTAGGTAGCGCTATAATAAGCCAATGTGAAAAGGGTGCCATTTCTTCCTCTGCCTTTCACGTCAATCGGACGCTGTGTTCATGATTTGGGGCATTTGGTTAAAAAAATGTGTTTTGCAAAAATCGGCCTGCTGGTGGCACTGTAATGTGAAAAGGGTGGTATTTCTTCCTCGGCCTAGTGGGAATGTGCGTGCAAAGTTTCACGGCAATCACACGCTACATTCATGATTTGAGCCGTTTTGTTCAAAACAAGCCACTCATGCATACTTTAGATGACAATCTTAGCCAATCAGGATGGAATATGAAAAATCTGACAGATCTATCTTAATCACATGACTATTGAGATAATGTGTACCAATTTGTGTGATGTTTGGACAAAATCTGTATGGCGCAATATCAAAACATATGTTTCGCAAAAAATCGGCCTCCTGGTGGTGCTATAAGAGGCGGATCTGAAAAATCCAGGGAGTATGGGTGCACAGTTTTGCTTCATTCACAGACGGACGGACGGACGGACGGACGGCAAAACATAGTCTTGGCCACGCTTTCGGCCTAGCGGAGACAACTACTGTTTAAATCAAGGGAAATACTTGTATCTCCATATATGTACAATTATTAGTTTAGTTTAGTTTATTACACATTTAAAAAAGACATTTGATGAAAACAGAAATGGAAAAAACTATACTTTTATATGGAAAGGAACAAAAAATCTAAATCAAAACCGAAAAGGCCCCAAAAAAAACACATGGGCTTGTCGAGTGGCCTTCCTAAAAGCTATCATTAAAGCTCAGAAACGTGTCAATGAAGATATGGGGAATATATCTATAACAACAATAATAATAATAACAATTCTTGACAACTGGAATAGAAGGATGGATGAGTGCCTTGATAATCACCTGGTTCAGAGGTAACCAAACAGATTTCTGCCAATTTACTTTAACCCCAGATGGTTTACCATAATGATAAAAATAGACAGTATTTGTGGGATATACATTGCATGGCATTGTTATCAGGTTGTCTGCATATAATGAAACATGATGATGCGTTCCATTCATAGAGAACACAAACAAAATACTGGTGACTGACGAATGGTCTGTACCAGCTGCTGAAGAGAAAGCACAAACAGTAATGGACTTAGGGGTCAACTCTGCCTTGATGGCAAAAAGGGGGAGCAGTTCTTGCCCATGAGCACCACAGCTGTTGGATTATTATATAACACCTTGATCATATCAATAAAAGAGGGCACCGAAGGCCATCGCCCCAAGCCCTGACCATAAAAAGGCCATTCTAATCTTGACGGTCAAAGGCCTTCATTCGATCTAACGATCGGACTGCAGCTGGAGAAATCAGATTTTGGGCAACATCTAAGTGATGCAGCCTCCTTACTGTACATTGTCCAATGCTAGCCTGGCCCATCTGATCGCTGTGCACTAGTTTTGTCATGTGGCCCTGAAGGTGCAGGGCCAAGGCCAACACTTTGGAGGAGTGAGGGGGGCCTATACACTCTCCTGGGTCTTTGCCTTTTTTTAAGAAGCAAGGGTGTGTGTGTGTGTGTGTGTGTGTGTGTGTGTGTGTTAATGTCTCTTGAGAATTAGCCCTCCTTAATTGAAAACTGTATTATATCTAGGAGCAAAGGGCCAAAAGGCAATTAAGGTGGAATTCCATCTGGAACTGGCGATTTACCCTTGTGCCATATCCCTCACCGCTTGCTCAATTTGGTGTGGTGTAATACGTTTATTCATGTTTACAGGGTCACTGTAAGAAAGACATATGGATATTATCCAAAAACGTTTTGGTAGCACTTGCTATGCATCCTATGTATAACACATCATGAACATACTTATAAGGCATTATAATCTGCTCATAACCCTGAATAATTAGATGTATAAGAGCTCATAAATACTCATAATGCTTTATAACCATAACACATTATAAGGCATTTTATAATGACTTATAAGTATCAAGTGTTATAATACTTCAGAATTGCTGTCCATTTTTTTCTATGCAGAAGTATCAAAAGCCAATCTCCAAGCTGTACAGTTCCTCATAAAAAAAGAAGCAAATCTTGGGATTGGTTTAATCAGTGATCTTTAGATTTGATGCAAAAATTAAATATCACAGAAATGTTCCTTGGTTCTGGGACAGCAAATGGCTAGGTTTTGCGGAGTGGCAGAAGCCAGTGTGTGTGTGTGCGTGTGTGTGTGTGTGTGTGTGTGTGTGCGTGTGCGTGTGTGTGCGTGCGTGCGTGCCTTCGTGTGTGCGTGCGCGTGTGAGTGTGCGTAGTGATGTGGATTGGTCATGTGGTGGTGGTGGTTTGGTGGTGATGCGTTGAGGCATCAGCGGTCACTCAGAGTCTGCCAGTGACGCTCCAAGGGCACGGCGGAATTAGTGGGATTCTCCGCAATGTGACAGCTTGCTCTGGCTAAATGGTGTAATAATCTACCCCTCCTCTCCCAAACCACCGCTATACAGCTCTCTCTCTCTCTCTCTCTCTCTCTCTCTCTCTCTCTCCCTCTCTCTCTCTCTCTCTCTCACACACACACACACACACACACACACACACACACACACACACACACACACACACACACACACACACACACACACACACACACACACACACACACACACACACACACACACACACTCCCAATTCCAACTGGCACAGATAACATTGTCTTAAGCTATAAAAAAAAAAAGAGATCCCCCCTCCTCCCTCTATTGCAGTAATTATTGAATTAATGCAGATGGAGAGAGACATCTGCATGTTAAAGTGTTGGCCTCTCTCTTATGCACAGCAGATGTTCCCCTGTCATTTACTCAAATTACGCTGCTTAGATCCACGGAAAGCGAGAGAGAGAGAGAGCGAGAGAAAGAGGGAGAGAGAGAGAGAGAGAGAGCGAGAGAAAGAGGGAGAGAGAGAGAGAGAGAGAGAGGGAGAGAAAGTTACTCACCAAGGCGACATTGTCTTACAGCCCCCAGACTGTCAGCGACCAAATGCTGCATCTGCCCTTTGAGTAAACCTCAAAGCCTAATTTATACTTTAGTCGAGGGACACAGTCATTCTACGAAAATCTGTTATTTTCATCGAGCCACACCATTGTTTGACAATGTGATAAACACTTTGCTTAGTTCACATACTCCTTCATACGACACGCATCGCAAGCAGAAAATAGCCTGTCTACTAGTTGTTCTTCTTCAGGCTTTACTGTCCTCCCTTGATTCCCTTATTCTTCAATGGCAACTCTTTTATTGCCATGATCTCTGTTACATTTTATTTTAATCACAAGGTCACTCTTTACACTTTTATATACAGTACACTGCATGACCCCTAGCCCTTAAAGCGTTACATTGAGGAGAAATTGGGTGCTTAAGCCAGTTTACTTATTATTCATCTCACTGCTGAAAAAACAATGGGGAGGTTTGAGTGCAGATGTAGCTGAAGTGACAGCATCCTCTTAAAGATTATCTGTTGATTATTTGACACACAAATGAGAAATAGAGCGTGTGTGTGTGTGTGTGTGTGTGTGTGTGTGTGTGTGTGTGTGTGTGTGTGTGTGTGTGTGTGTGTGTGTGTGTGTGTGTGTGTGTGTGTGTGTGTGTGTGTGTGTGTGCGCGCGTGTGTGCGTGCGTGCGTGTGTGTGCAGAGACTGATGAAAGATAACCAGGGGAGCTCCTCCTTGGGATTATATTCCAGGTTGGTTTGTTCTCATCTCTCTGGATTATGTTGATATAAAAAAACATTCTTGTATTATATTTTCTGTGCTTATTGTATTAATACGCTCAGCCAGTTTCCCGGAAGCAGCTTCGTCCCCATGCCTGCTTTGAGGTAATCTTCTTCCACTTGAGCATTTCAAATGTTTCTGGGGTTGGCTGTCTCCGTAATACTCTTTTCTCCTCCATTGTATAAGGGTTACGGTCGAGCTGTTTTAATCATTCTATATACTACATTATACTATACTATACTACATTATACTATACTATACTATACTATACTATACTGTGTAATGAAGCAACTGTACAGTATCTTCTTTTCAATGTTTTATTATTATAATGTGAGGCCTTTTAACCGTGGCTAGGCATTAAAGAAAGCTTTGAAAGCAATGACAGTTTTATCTCATCTTCTGGTTTGATGTTTGGTCTCAAAGGAACACCGCATTATATTAATTTACTTACATCCTACTACACAGCGTCTTTCCATGGTGTTCACACACAGTGGAGCACTCCCATGCTTGCTGTTCATCTACTTGCCTCTGAGATGTATATAGTGGAGTAGAAGTATAATGCGTTGAAAAATGTACAAACTCAAGTAAAGTAAAAATACCTCAAAATTGTAGTACAGTCACTCAAGTACAGTCAGTACTTGAGTAAATGTACTTAGTTACTTTCCACCACTGCCACACATGCCATCCTAAAGCATTATAGTTCAATTTCCTTAGAAGCATTTAGTGACATCTGACAATCCAGTGCGGTACATAGTGTCACACATGCACGCACACGCACACACACATACACACAGGCATATATAGACGGGGGGGATTTTAAGTCCCCCGCATCACGCTGAAACCCAACAATCCAGTGGAATTCACACGGCCTCCTTCTGTTCTCTCCTCAGCTCTAAAGCCCTAATGCCGACAGATGCTTTCTCGTTAATATCAGCAGTTATCACCCTCTGCCGTCTCCGCTTTAGACTTTAGACTTTTTGACCCAAACGCTAAGGAGTTCAATCTATCAGATGCACAAGATGGGAGGGTGTGTGTGTGTGTGTGTGTGTGTGTGTGTGTGTGTGTGTGTGTGTGTGTGTGTGTGTGTGTGTGTGTGTGTGTGTGTGTGTGTGTGTGTGTGTGTGTGTGTGTGTGTGTGTGTGTGTGTGTGTGGAGGGATGAGTGGGTGTTCAAAGTGCCCACAGGGTTGAGAGATATCCCCCCGCGCCCCCTCTCTTGTTGTTTCTGCATCGGCGTTAGTTCAGTAAGGAGCTCAGCGTCTAAAGAGGCTTTGGTGTAGAGGGGAAAGATGGGCCATATTACAGTGAGGCCAGAAGCCTGCTTGATTAATGGACCGGGATAATCACCTCATCAAATCACTCTCACTTATTAAATCTTGTTTAATATCGTAATGAGCGCCCTCCTGAGCTGCTGTGGTAAATTCCCTCTCTCCTTTCCTCCCTAGTCCTCCGGTAACCTCGCGTTCCCCTCTTCTGCCTTCCTCTGTTTGGCCCAGGGAGGGAAAAGTTAACAAAGTTCCAAACCCCCACTCTCTTCTCTCTCCTCTCGCCGTCTCTCTCTTCTTTCCGTCTCGGTTTAGCTCTCTCTCACTTTTGCATGCCCCCCCCCCCGAGTGAAATTGTGGAATAAAAGAAGTGATGAAGAGACTCCATCCCACTCGCCCTCTGAAAGTCCTTCACCTTTGAGCTCAGATTGAGAGTGAGGTATTTTTGTGCCTTACTTTGTCTTTTTAAGGACATGGAGAGGTGTACTTAACTTATGTGGATAAGCTGCTACCGCTGCAGACTGAGTGTATTCATTTAATCTCTCTATTTATGATGGACGATCTGCTAGATTGTATCTTCATAAATCACTCAGGGAGTGGGCCAGGACCTGCTTCAGGAGTGATACCACTTCCCAAGGCTTTGGTTCACTGGAGTTTATGTAAACACTTAAGGTGAGGTAATATCTCCCCTGTCTCCTTCTGCATGATTTGTGGTCTGTGTCTATGGTATAGTGCAACATTTCCAATGTAACATCTAAGTGTGTGTGTGTGTGTGTGTGTGTGTGTGTGTGTGTGTGTGTGTGTGTGTGTGTGTGTGTGTGTGTGTGTGTGTGTGTGTGTGTGTGTGTGTGTGTGTGTGTCAGGCCTCTTGATGGGCTGACACCTCCTTCACACGACCTCCAGGCAGCGTGCGGGGGCCTCCAGACGATCTGCCTCTGAAGAGAGCGACATGCCATTGTCTTATTTACGGCTGGCCATGTGTCAAGTTGCACCGTCTTGGTAGCAGAGTGCGTACCATGCGCTTCTCCCAAGGAAGGGGAAAAAAACATGTCTCCATGCCCTCCACCCTGTCACTAGTGGACTGGAGGTCCACTGTAGTATTTACATATAATACCTATAATAACATTATAAGGGCTTATTTTTCTAAAATCATCATCACTGCCACAAAGTCTTTCACATGTTTTATGCCGTTTCATTGTGTTACGGTAACCTTGGTGTAACATATTTACATGGGACTCCCCTCTTCCCAGCTTCTAAGAACCACCAGCAACAACCACGGCACAGCCTTTTTTACAGGTTTTATTGAAAACCATTGACGGCAGGGTGAGCTTAAAGCCAAAGCAATAAATTACCCAAACTTACCTAATCAAATCAAACCAAAAGACAATCATTAACCTAACACCGAATCAAAACACAGGATAAAACTGGATCAAAATAACGGTTAACTACCCCTAAAACCCAGGCTGTTAAAAACACTGAACAGCTCTGACAAACATTCTACAAAGCGTGGCAGTCTGGCTGGCATGGAAAGAGGAACATCTACAGAAGCTCAGGAAAGCCTGCATTTTAACAGCACCAATCAGCTGCCTCCAACAACCTGCAAAAATCTCTCTTCAATCAGCCAGGCACACCTGCAGCCCATCACTCTGTCTCACGCACGCACGCACGCACGCACGCACGCACGCACGCACGCACACACACACACACACACACACACACACACACACACACAAATACAAACACACACACACACACACACACACACACACACACACACACACACACACACACACACACACACACAAACACAAAACACAAACGCAATCCTACATATACAATAAAATCTATTTACAACCTTTACTAGTTAGAAAAAAAAAGAAATAGGTTTGTTGGTCTGTTGTGCAAGTAGTATTTGAGCAGCTACTTGAGATTCTTACAGATTGAATGTTTTATTTTGTTTTGGGGGTTTTAATTATTTTGCTTTTGTTTTTATGTCCTCGTGTTCATTCAGGGCACTGACAGCGCTGCAGGGAACAAGTCTGATCCTTGGGACCTGGGCTATGGACACCTCCAGCACTTTCCAGTCTGTATCATCACAAGCAGTCCATTACTGGGATGATGTTCTTCCTTCATAATCCTTTTTGCCCTACTCAAGCACCTGCTGTCATTATGCATCCTGCAGGGATGGGAGAGAGCTCCCTGTGGTGCGCTCATCTGACCTCGCCACTTTCCACAGCACTCGCAGTATTCCCATACAGTGATGGCCCCTGTCACGATGCTCTGAGTGGTAGCAGAGTACAAGGATTTCAGGACCTCCTGAGACCTTGAAGCTGCCTGAGTTGGTGAAGGTGTTGTCTCGCCTTCTTTGTACTGTATGTGCATTCTCCAATTCAGGTCCTTGGTGATGGTCCTGTTTTCCCTCTTTTTACTGGTGCCCCATTTATCAGAAGGGGCATGCAAGAGCTCTGCATATGCTTACAGAAGTCCACAATCATCTTGGTCATTCCGATGTCCAGGAAGAGGCTGTTCCTGGTGCCACTGCAACAGGCCTGCCATCTCATCATGGTTTGAGATTTGGCCCACCCACCACCACTGTGTCGTCAGCAAACTCTAAGATTGTGATTGAGCTGTTCCTATAGCCACACTGTTGTGGGTGTACAAGGCGGACAGACAGTAGAGGACTCAGTATGCAACACTCCAGTGTTTAGAGTCAGGGTGGTAGAGGTGTGACTGCCCACTCTGACCACTTGGTTGTCTGGCAGTTAAAAGTCCAGGACCCAGGCATGTCCTGGACTCTCAAATTAAATGAGGGAAAGATATCAATCGAGTTTTATAAATCCCATATAAACAAAGTGACCAAATAGCATACACTCATCTCAAATATTGCCAAAGTAGAACCATTCCTAACTCAGCAAGATGCTGAGAAAACAAACAAAAACAAAACAAAGAAAACAGATTCTTTACAGGTTCTCCTAATGAGTCCATTGAAAGGTTTCAGCTTATTCAGGACTCTGCTGCTAGATTACAATCAAAAACAATAAAGAGGGAACACATCACTCCAGTCTAAGCTTGACTATGGCTCCCTGTGTTTTCCAGAGTTCATCGACTTGTTTATAAAGCTCTCAACAGGTTAGGGCCGGCCTACATCATAGACTCGCTGTTCTTTTATGTTCCTTCACGAGCCCTTAGATCCTCTCGCTAGATATACATAACCCTACCCAAAAGAAAATTTGGAGCTGCCGCTTTTTTCAATTAGCTCCAACACCTTACCTAAAGGGATTAGAGAGGCAGGCACACAGAGACGTTCTGCCTCTTTCTCAGACCTGCGGGCCGACAGATAGAGATATTCATGATTTTTCGGTTCTCAGAAACCATTGGTCCGAGCCTGTACGAGACACACACACCAAGTTTGGGACCTAACGGTCAGAAAAACACTGTCCGAGTTATGCCAGGGACACATTTTGTCTGACACATACACAGAGATTCCATAAATGATAGTATATAGATTATTATATTATAATAATAATTATTACTTATTCAATAGCCATCACCTACCACCACCTATCCTCTGCCCCAAACATGGTGCTCTGTTGTCTCGTAAGGCAGGCAGTCAACAACTGGCTCAAGGTGACCAGGGCCAGGCTTGAGAGTGAGGTTAGGGCTGCATCTTCCACCCCCCATAACCCCCCACCCCACGCCCGAGTGCCTCCCATTTTTCTGCCTTTATTGTTGGGGAGCAGCTGTTGCGTACCTGGCCCCCATGCACGGCTATGTCGGGTATCTTGGCAGCCAAGCTCTCTAGGCTTTGGATACCAGAGTGAATCACTTCTTAAAGATGACTGTCTGTGTCACATGGACAGGCCCAGGGCGACGGGCTTAGAGGGCTCTAGATCTGGAATGCTCTTTGATGGAGGGGCTGGAGAATGGGGAAAGGGGGGGAAAGGAAAATACTGGGGGTGGGGGGGGACGAAAAGGCGGAGGAGACGGTCCTATTGTTGTGCCAAGGAATGCCCTTGACAGAGATAGAGGGGTATTGTTTTCTGACCATGAACTCTGTTGGACTGGGGAGAGGGGTGAGGTTAGGAGGGGGACTCAGATGATGGAGGCCTCAGAATGGAATGGCCTCCGAGTCCTCAGCATTTTCATAAATGCCACAGCGCGCGAAGAGTCCGTTGTCAATCCCGGACTCTTTTTTTTTTTTTGCCTGTTAACTACGTGTTGAGAGTCGGTCTAAGACGTGGCATGTTGTCAGTGGCTTAACGTCTAGTGGCCACGCAAATGTGTAAAGGTTGGCTAATTATACGGTGGATGGGTGGGGGGGGGGGTATGCATACAGCCACGCTGTCATAAGACCCATTAGACCACAGCCATTCTCCGCGGGGGCTGGCAGCGACTGTCGGATGTTAACGACCTACCTGCCTAATGCTCCCCCCCCTCCCGCCAGAAACCTATAAGCAAGAGAACATCGTGGAGGAGGTTAAAAAAACATTGGCACGTAGAGCCAGCCACCCTCTCTCTTTCTCTCTCTCGCGCTCACTCTTGTACATACTCTCTCTTTCTTCTGCCTCTTTGGAAAACAATACCCTTCAGATTCCACCCGTGGTTCCACCTTGGGAAACGCAGGTTTATTAATAGTTGTTGTGCAGGGTGCTGTGGCAAGTATTAGAAGGTTAAGGATGGTGGTTGAAGGTGTGTGTGTGTGTGTGTGTGTGTGTGTGTGTGTGTGTGTGTGTGTGTGTGTGTGTGTGTGTGTGTGTGTGTGTGTGTGTGTGTGTGTGTGTGTGTGTGTGTGTGTGTGTGTGTGTGTGTGTGTGTGTGTGTGTGT
>NC_139953.1:25177287-25189787 GCF_963454915.1 Gymnoscopelus microlampas
CTCCGGTGAAGAATAGCACAGGGAGATACAGTAGAGGAGCGGAGGGTGTGTGTTTGTGTGCACGCGTGCGTGAATGCATGTGCGTGTGCGTGTGCGTGTGCGTGTGCGTGTGCGTGTGTGTGTGTGTGTGTGTATGTGTATGTGTGAGAGGTGCTATGGAAAAATATTAGAAAAAAATCAAGGCACAAAAGAAGCAAAGCATCAAAGCTAAAAGAAAGAAAGACAAATCAATTAGGGAAAAGATAGCAAACAGGCAAAAATGAACAGGGACATTTTCCAGAAAGGCAGGGTATGGAGCACTGCCTGCTTCTTCATCTTATCAGAGCCTTCTTCATCCAAACAGCAACCAGTAAACCAAAGTAAAACAATAATTGTATTAGTGTAAGGTCAAATTGATAATCTCCTACTGTCAGGATATCAGCAAGTGTTCTGGGAGTATAGAAGTGTGCAGAAAACAGCATTATTGCTGCTCATAGGTTGGTATGGCTCTCAAAGTTAGTTACAGTATGTGCCACCAACAAAGTCTTCCCAGCTGTTGTTAGTTGTAACATAACACGTCCCAGAGAACAACAAAACTCATACTGCAGAACAAAAGGATCCCCTTGCCCATAACCAGTCTATCCCCCAGCTGGACCAAGTCTCAGCATTATGGCTGCATCCCAAAGGCTACAATTCATGTCTGATATGCTGAGCGTTCTTACTGCAATGTCGGCCATCTCAAGAATGTGTTTTAATGAGATTTCTTGGAAAAGTTATTAGTTATTGTAAGGTTTTGTGGTGGCAGAGGACTTTACAGACAGGATGGAAAGCACGGTTGAGGTGAACAGCTAGGAATGACAAGCCAGGCAGAGACGGTTTCAGAGCTGTGCCTTTTACTGATAAACCAGCACCATTTACAAACATTTTCTCATGACAGAGGCAGCAGCATGATGTCAGGCTGCATGGCAGATACAAAAAATAGACTCCTCCAATGTTCCCTTGCTATATAGCCCCCGACTCTACCATCACCTCCACAATGCAGGGCAACGTGACACTCCCCACTAACTCTAACAGACGTATGTACACCTTTCAACCATAACATCTACAGACACGCAATACCCATTTAGCTAATACAGGTCAAAACAAATAATCAACTAAAGAAATACTAAAAGAAAACCCAATCTAACACGCTCCAACCACATCACTCTCTCTTCCATGGCCCTTTGGTACTGCCTGACATGGTAATTGCCAGGCTTAACGAGATGATGGACATCAGCTGGATTCTTAAAGCTGCATTCTCCTGTAGGCACATTCCCCTGAAACCCCTGCCTCCAGGAAGTAGACCTCAAAGAGGATGCCCACAATGGCAATACAGCATACACCCAACAACCAGAATAAACTTCATGTATAAGCATGTTTTGTCAACAGTCAATATACATGACTGTTTGACACCTTAATGGGGGGGAGTTCTTTAGCTCCTTAACAGTTATTTTCATTTTTTAAGTGTTCATGGTACAGTATGTATACTCTCACTGGCCTTAGGATTCTAATATGTTTAAAAGTATCTGCAAGCAGCGAGGTGGTTTATAAAAGTATGATTCAAATTATTATTTAATTAAATAAAACTGTAGCTGCAACAATAAAGTAAAAACAACCCTATGGCTATGTGAAACCTAGCATATGGCTGGACCTTGTATGGGCAATGTGTGAAATTGTTGTGGGCAATTTGGTAAGAGGGATTATGAGTGGTATCGTCTATATTGTGAATGCCTGAATCTACTTTATGTGGTTGTCCTAGTAATATTTATTGTTAATGTATACTGAAGTATCATATCACATAACATGGTTAATTTGATTAAAAAAAATCCCCTCTAGAAACGTGAGAACCAGCCTTCATTTCATTAGTATGTTAACAGTTAGTTTAGGACAAAAATCAAAATGTATGAACTAAATTAGTGTGGAAGTTAACAAAACGCAAATATTTCTTATTCATTACCAGAAATCACATTGACCTGCACAGTATCAAAATCACCCAATTACACCTGTGAACATTACATAAGCAGACATCCCCCAGTACTAATAGTTGTGTCTGAATAGGGCTGTAGTATGTGCCTGAAAATTACAGGTGTAATCACATAAAAATTCTAAATATTGAATATTGTATCCACTTGAAGTGAATGAAAGTGCTATCATACATTTGTTTTAAACTTTATTTTAAAATATCAAATGAAAATAGATTTTATTTTTGATATTTTATCAGTGAAACATAATGCTGAGAAACCCTGTTTTCTAAATAATCTTTGACACATTTTTCCAGTAGGCCTATTATCACATTCTTATGAAAAATACTGGTTATACCAATTGACACAACCCAGTTACACCACTTGACATGTTGCTTCTATAGTCAAATTCTACTATGTGCTGAAGAAAGTGACACTGAAAGTGTCAATAAGGAGAAATTAACTTGGCGTTTTATTTCATTTCAACAATCAGGATAAAAACGTAAGAAATTCTATGTGTGTGTGTTTGTGTGTGTACACACGCGTGCCTTTGTGCGCGTGTGCATGTGTACGTACATGTGTGCATGTGTGTGCGCGTGTCTGTGCGAGCGGCCGCCATGCTTGCTCGCGATCGCTGCATTTATGCTGATGAGAGATTGTGCATCTGTAGTTGTGTGGGAGGCCTGTGAAGACAACTAGGACTAGAGGTTAGCAGCGCAGAGACCAATCCTCTCAGTGCTTTTAATCAGACAGAGAGCAGAGCATCATTGTCGTACAGTTACTGCATACATCTGTATTACTAATGACATCCAGGACAGGACAGAGCCAGATGTGTAGTATGTCGTACGGCGGCCGACGCGTGCCGAAAATAGGCGCGCATCACCGTCGTACGAAGCAGCTTGAATTAGGAATATCGTCGGTGTCGGGCAGAAACCTTTTATCTCCATGTTTTAACTTTTTGTGCTTTTTCATAAATTAACGCCCTACTACTTGATCATACTACAACGTACGTCACACAAAAGCATCAAAAGTAGCAGATCCACAAGCTCAAAATGCGTCGATTCGCCCCGCGTTTTGAATCCTGAAAAGTAACGGTTTTGGACATAATGAGGTTTCCACCCGACAGAGACGATATGGAGTGTGCATTACATTGACTAAATCCTTGTCTCAGTTCCCTCTTTCTCCGAACACACATTCATAAGCAATCTATGCGTGCGAGTGTGCACGCACGCACGCACGCACGCACGCACGCACGCACGCACGCACGCACGCACGCACGCACGCACGCACACACACACACACACACACACACACACACACACACACACACACACACACACACACACACACACACACACTTTGAGAAAGATGATATAACTATGCAATGTGAAAGGTGATATAAACAAAGGATGAACAGGGGACATTTTCAGTTCTCTTTTTCATTTTTATTTTGTGTTTTTGTGTGTGTGTGTGTGTGTGTGTGTGTGTATGTGTGTGTGTATTATTATTTTTTTTTATCATTTTGCACAAGCTTGCATATATACTGCACATACATTCAGTTCATAGAGGGTGAAGGCACGAAAGGCGATTTGACTACTGGTTGTATCTGTGGGCTGGGCCAAAGCAATACAAGGGGGAAAAAGAAATCTGGATAAAGTATACAAAACAAAGAAAACAAACGCTTCAATTTAGTTTGAACTTTCTAGCCCACCCTCGTCCCTGCCCAGGAACAAAAAACATAACAACCTCTTTACGCCGTCATACAGTTCCATTTAGCTGCCAAGATCTCCATTTTGTTAATTCTCTGAATTGAATGAGTGTGCTAAAATACTATTTGTTTCCTTCTTTTTTGTGTTTAAATTTACTTTTAGGTAGGTAGGTATGTTTAAAATCTTTAAAGTCACATCTACTTAATGAAATGCAGTACAGCCTTCCCTGTTTGAAAAAAACAAAAACAAAAACAAAATAAAAGAACATCAAATAAATTAGGATAAATTAAACCAATAAATTACAAAAATCTGCAAGACAAATCGACACCAATAACAGAAAAAAGAAAAGCTCCAACCAACCATGTGGTGAGTAAAGTTTTACATTTAGGTTTGATGAGTAACTATTCAGATTGTGGCTGAAACATGGCTATTCCAGTTGTATTTACTGCACTAGAATGGAATAATGTTGTCTTACAAAAAGCATAAACAAAAACACTATTTACATAACATATTGCTAAGTAATACAAAGGCAGTATTTATCACCATAAGTTCACATCATTGATATTTACAAAAAAAAGAGAAGCGAAATAATAAAAACTTAAAATAAAACTACTATTGAAACCATTGAGAACCCCCTCCCCCTTTCAAACAGGTCAGAAAACTAATGAGAGGATAATTATCACACACACACACACACACACACACACACACACACACACACACACACACACACACACACACACACACACACACACACACACACACACACACACACACACACACACACACACACTCACAAACACGCGCACACACAGCCAACATTTAATGAGAATCATTTACATGTCAGAATGGTACTCCCGGGGGTGGGGGAGGGGCCACAGTGTTGAGAATTGTGTCACTCAGTAGTTCACAGGTTCTCAAAATCACTCCCACAAACATACATACATACACGCACGCACGCACGCACGCACGCACGCACGCACGCACGCGCACACACACACACACACACACACACACACACACACACACACACACACACACACACACACACACACACACACACACACACACACACACACAGTCAAAATGCAAAAGTGTACATAAACCTCCACAAAAGTCATTTTAACCGTTAGTCCCGTTAAAACAGGGTACAAATCAGTCAAACTGTGCCCCATTGCTGACTGTAACTATGCAAACGCTGTGACGCTCCCCCCATAACCAGAGCATTTGGGGACAATGAGTCTCTCTCTTTCTCTCTCCCTCTCTCTCCTGGGTCATATCTAGCCTGTGTGTCTGCCCTTGTGTTGGCATCCACTGCCAACAGGGGCACTCATTCTCTGACATCATCATAACCCGTCCGCCGCTGTACGCTGTACGCCGTGTTCCGTCAGCAAAAAATGAAAGAAATGGATGCTGGTGCAACTTCAAGGGCACTGCTGAGGGGGAACAGGCTTCCGTTATAAAGGCATGGTGGGGTGCCCGGCGGAACAGCAGAAAAAAGCCACTCACTCCTCTGTACAGTAAAATCCTTAAGTTAACTCATGTAACAATGGACCCAAATGCACTTCCTCTTATACTATATGATTTTACCGTGCGTCAATTCGGGAAGAGGAGGTTCGAGACCAGTCAGAGAGAATGGGATCCCACACACACATACGCACACATGCACGCACACACAAATGCACATATGCGCACACACACACACACATATGCGCGTGCGCACGCAGGCACGCACGCACGCAGGCACGCACGCACGCACGCATGCACGAACGCACGCGCACACACACACACACACACACACACACACACACACACACACACACACACACACACACACACACACACACACACACACACACACACACACACTTTTCCTACATTACAATTCTCTCACCCTTCTAGTGGTTTAAGTGATAATAGAAAACTGTACAACTATTAGACCTGTCCTTTGTTTTTCCTCCAGACAGTATTTACAGTAGCAACAATAATATTTCATAGTCTCTGAAAACTGATTCCATGACTTCTTTCTTTTCTGATCTCATGCACCCACATGGTACAAAACAAATTGCAAAGAAATGAAAATGAAAATGCTTCACAAAACTCGCAAGAAAAACAAAAAACAAAACCTACAGCTATTGCTCCTATTCTACAAACAAATCACTTTTTTTCATTCAACAGATTCAAACAAAGTGTTCACTGAAAATACCCTCAAGATTGCTGTTGTTTTTTTGTGCCTTTCTCACTACAGTAAATATATATATTCTTTTTTTTTCTCCATAGATTTGTATTTAACAATTCTTAAAAGGAAAAAAGGCTATATATGGTATGTATTTCAATAATGTTACCTTAAGAATCAAACCCCACAAAGGAAAACTAAAGAAACGTATTTGCAGTGCGGTATTAAGGTCTTGCTAATCCTTTTTGCACATAAGTCCTCATTATCCTGAATTAATCTTTTTAGGCGCAGGAACTATTTAACTTTAGGGTGGGGTTGCAGGTTGGGGGGGGTGGTGGTGGTGGTGGTGGTGGGGAGTGATAATAATCTGTGCAACAGATAAAAGTGTCCCTCCTTTCTCCTTTGTCTGTATGTCTTTAGAGGCCCTTGGCTGGTGCTTTGAGACTCCGAGACAAGAGGCTCCTAGCCCATCCTGCAATGAGAAATGTGCCTGGCTTCCTCTCTCAGGACTGAGGATCTTAAGAAGAGCTCTGTCCGGGGAGGGGAGGTGGAGGTGGCGGCGGTGTTGGGGGACATAATAAAGGGAGTAGCTCTCTGTCTTTCTCTATCTGCTTTTGTCAGGTGCTTTGTCTCGCCTTTACAAGTCAGCAGGTTAAGCAACCTGCTCCTTTTGATCTTTTGTAACACACACACAGAAAGCTGAGGTCGCCAAGGCTGGGGCAATGACCAGCTTGCATGCACGCACACACGCGCACACGCACACACACACACACACACACACACACACACACACACACACACACACACACACACACACACACACACACACACACGGCAGGCATGTTCTTTCAGTGCTTAAAACTTACCTCTTCAAAGGGCAGCTAACCCTAACCACTTCTTAAAATACAGTATCACAAACAAAGCATGAGAGGGCAGATCAAAGTAGTATCACACCATACATCGGCGCAATCAACTCAAGTGGAAAATCTGGGATAATCTCACAAGTAGAAAAAAAAGGAATGGTGTGTGTTTTTTTGTGCCTTTTGTTTTTTTTTACACTTTAATGGAAACGCACCACGAAAAAATAAAGACACACAGCAGATCTCCAAACCCGCCCGGTGTGGGATAGGGAAGTGAAACGAAGGGTTTCAGGTGCGCTTCGCCTTTCTCGCCTCTGTGTCTTTTGTCCCTGCTCTTTGTGGTGATGAGAGCGCCTCCATCCCCCTGTGGGCTGAGTGCTCACCTCCGACCCCGCATTGTTGGCTGAGAGATCACTCAAAGGCAGGTGAACACGGATGGAAGGAGCAGTGTGTGCGAGTGTGTGTGTGTGTGTGTGTGTGGTGGGGCACTACATGAAACGGAATTATAAAATGAATGAACGCCCCTGTTTTAGTCTACTTTTTCACCGCCCCCAGCTCACGGTGTCCATCTATTCATTTCGCTGAGCACTGTACTCTCTGATGCATATTCAAGTATTGACTGCCATTGTGCAAATAGCTTGAATATTATCATTTACACTTTTCTTCAGGGTTAAAATGCACTGCGTCAAACAAACAGCTTGGATTAATTTTACAAGGGGGGGTTTCTGGTAAAAGCTGCTATCAAAAAAGTCACTGTCTGAAGCCATTACAGTGTATGTTCAGGCATAGATGAGTGGATGACGGAAGTAATGATTTAGTACATGGGCGAACAAATGGCTCTTTAATGTGAGCGGTTTACACGTCCTCTGTTGCTATTTCAATGCTGGAGTGGCTGCGGAAATTTGGCCTTGAAACAACGGCAAGCAATAAAGTGCTTGGTTGATGCACCATACACCAAAAGGTCACATTGTGTGTGTGTGTGTGTGTGTGTGTGTGTGTGTGTGTGTGTGTGTGTGTGTGTGTGTGTGTGTGTGTGTGTGTCTGTGCGTGCGTGCGTGCGTGTGTGTGTGTGCGCACGGGCACATGTGTCTGTCTGTGTGTTATATTTTTGACGACTAGCTATGTTTGTGTGTCACTGACTAGTGACTACTATACGTGCATTTGCATTTGTGCAAAAGTGCTCTTATACAGCCTATCTCTGTCTTAATATGAACAGCAAATTGCATTCTGTTCAACTGCATTGACCCGTGCAGGAGGAGCTTGTTAAGTCACTACAGGATAATGGAAAAGCACGCCCACGCTGTTTTCACCTGCTGCACCCCAGGACTGTCTCACCCCCCCTGCCAATCTGCACTGATTAAAAGAACAACAATTTCCATCTAGAGCCTGGTTCATACTACAGTTGTGTGCCGGTGCCGTGCTCCGTAAATAGCAGATCTGCAAGCTCACAACGTGTCACTACCGTAATGCGTTGTGAGCTTGTAGATCTGCTATCTATGGCAGGCAACGCCAGCGTGCAACTATGTATAAATCAGGCTTTACTTAAAAAAGGATAATAAATAAATAAAATGAAATTAAAATAATAATAATTATAAAAAGTGAGTGAGACTGGGGAAATAGGGAACAAAGTATTAGAGAATCTAAACTCATTTAGAATAATATTAATAATAATAATTTATTTGTTTCTGTAACGTTGTCAAGGGACAAACAAATCTTGAAGTGCCAATCTTTAGCAAGCAATGATGACAGGTAATAATAATAATCATGATCATAAACAACAGGAATAATAATAATAATAATAATAATAATAATAATCATAAGAATAATGTACACCCAATAAACACAATGCCCTATTTGCAGATAAAACACACTTCAAAATATGGTAGAGCTCAGTAGCTGTTTGAAACCAGTCCTACTAGTCCCATAGACCAAGTGCAAACTAGCACCAGTCCAGTCCAGTTCAGACCAGTTCAGTCAATAACCTCAGTAGGCAATGTAGTTGTGTGTGCGTGTGTGTGTGTGTGTGTGTGTGTGTGTGTGTGTGTGTGTGTGTGTGTGTGTGTGTGTGTGTGTGTGTGTGTGTGTGTGTGTGTGTGTGTGTGTGTGTGTGTGTGTGTGTGTGTGTGTGTGTGTGTGTGTGTGTGTGTGTGTGTGCTGTGTGCTGTGTGCTTGTCCTTTCTGGGGACATCTTCAGTAGCAATAGCATGGGGCACCAGCCACCATGCACAGTGGGGACAGTTCATCGTAGGGGGGGTCCTTAGCGTCATGGTCAAAGTACACTGGGAAGCCAGCCTACGCTTGCGCTGTGTGGCCGCTCTTAGCAATGTAAAGCCAGATTTATACCTTGTTGCGTCGCCGGTGTCGCACACAGGAAATGACCGATCCACAAGCTCACACCGCGTCACAGTCCATCGCGTTGTGAGCTTGTAAATTGACTATTTCTTGTGTGTGACACCAAGCGCAATTAAGTATATCAAGCCCTTAAGTGGTTACAGCCTATTCAGGGACTTACATTGTACAATCCTCAGTGTTCTCGGGTCCATTTGGTTACATTTGTACACTCTCAGAGTTACAAATGGATAAATTAACACTGAGGATTTTACTGTATAGTTGATCATATATAAGCAGGGCAAACCCCTCCCCCCCCCCCCCCAAAAAAAAGAAAAGAAAAAAAAAACACCCATAGAGGATCAGAGAGTCTCTTCAGCTCAGCAGAATCATAAAAATAAAAATAAAAGCATAATCATACTCATTGTGATAATCATTATAGGAATAACAACAACATCAACAGCTAGGTCATTTTTAGGAACCACCGTGGAGGCTTCAGATCGGGAATGCTACTTCATAACTTTTCATACATTCAAAAAAAAAGAAAGAAAGAAAGGAAATAAAACAAGAAATCAAGAGTCGGGTGAAAAGGGGAGAAAAAAACAAAACAAAAACCAAACAGGAAATCACTTTGAAATCCTACGAGAGTCAGAGAGAGAAAGGATGTTTTCGTAAAAAGCACAAAGCGTTACGTGAGTAGGCAGAAGAGGAGCTGCGTTTAGGGAATGGATTCGGTTACTCATGTAGGAGCTCCTGGAGACAGTTGGGGGACTTGAAGACATCGGGGACTTCACTGTCCAGTTTGCAGATGACCTTGTAGATGGCCTTTTTCCACGACGGGTCCACGTCTTTGCCGGCCACGATGGCGTTGAAGAACTCCCGCAGGGTGATCTGGGCCACCTCCAGGAAACGTTCGGGAACCTACAAAAAAAAGGAGACCGAGTTTTATTCACCTGGACACGCTTTCTTGTTTTCCCACCTCTGTCCACGTGGGTGTGTTTGAGTTTATAAACAGAGAAAATGTACAAAAACACCAGAGAGGAGATATTCTTTTGTTTTGCACCTCCTGCCAATGGGAAAATCGGTAAAATGTCTCATTGTCTATTTTTGGAGCAGATTTAATCTCATCTTTCTTTGTTGGTTACACCCACTTCCTTTAAATTGAAAATGCCTTTTATATTTCATTATCGGATAAAAAATAAAACGAATCCCCATTTCCTCAGGGGTGTTTATTCCAGTCACTGGATGCATACAGTAAACTGTAAATCTCCCACCACTTGAGAGGCTACAGTACCATAAAATAAAATATCAGCCCTGCAAAACGTCACTCCTTGTCATTTCTCAGCAGGTCACTCACACCTCCCACGTCCCTTGATCCCCCCCCCCCCCCACACACACACACACACACATACACACACACACATACACGCACACACATACACGCACACACATACACGCACACGAACACGTACACTGGGAACCGTGATGTCTTTATGAGTCTACACTGTAAATCTGTGACCAAACAAGAGAAGTGAGCGGGAGCCCAGCGGGAGGGGGTGGGGAGGGGCAATCGGAGGGGCGCTGGGGGAAAAGAGGAAGTACTAAATGCTTTGGGAGCGGGTGGGGGGGGGGGGTGTGGGGGGGGACGTGTCGCCTCTTTAGTGTCCCTGACAGCAACGCTCACCGACACCGTGGAGATTATTAGTCTGGCAAAGATCTGTGACACCTTCCCCCGAGCCAACGCTCTTTCCCTCTTTCTCTCTCTTTGCACACACACATGCACGCCCACACACATGCATGTGCGCTTGCATGCCTGAAACGCACGCACTGGCGCACACACGCCCACATGCATGGATGAACGCACTCGCGCGCAGACACACACACACACACACACACACACACACACACACACACACACACACACACACACACACACACACACACACACACACACACACACACACACACACACACACACACACACACACACACACACACACACACACACACCTCCTTGAGCCAAGGAGATGACACATCCTGTGACAGAGCTACGCACACACACACGCACACACACACACACACACGCACGCTACCCTGGTGTATTTGGCTGAGTCTCTCTCCTCCACTCAAAGCCCTAGGGCGACGCAGCCTTCAGGGGTCATCTGCTTGGATAATGCTGACTGTCTCCCTGCCCGCCTCCCTTGGCACACACAAACACTCACACACACACACACACACACACACACACACACACACACACACACACACACACACTGCACACACACACACACGCGAGCGCGCATGCACACATACACGTGCACGCGCATGCACACCCTCCCAGACGCACACACACACACACACACACACACACACACACACACACACTGCACACACACACACACGCGCGCGCGCATGCACACATACACGTGCACGCGCATGCACACCCTCCCAGACGCACACACACACAGACGCTTTCCCAAATGCCTGACAGTGCGCACTCCACTCCGCTCCTCCAGTGTCCTGCAGATACTCATCAGGCCTGTCAGGACACAGCAAGGTTAGTGGCCACACGCACACACACACACGCACGCACGCACGCACGCCCGCACGCACGCACGCACGCACACAAACTCGGGACAGCCAAACACCCTCCCCTCGGGGTGATGAATGGAGTCTAAGATGTCCATGTGTATGTGGTGTGTGTGTGTGTGTGTGTGTGTGTGTGTGTGTGTGTGTGTGTGTGTGTGTGTGTGTGTGTGTGTGTGTTTTCATGTCTCCATCAACTATAAGGGGAGGAATACACTACTGTATATACTTTACCACAGATGCAGAGCTAATTCACTGAGTGTGTGTGTGTTGTTGTGTGAGAGAGTGAGAAAGAGAGAGAGGGGGGGGGGGGTTAGAGAGAGAGAGGGAGACAGAGACAAAACACCGGCTAACCTAATTCCCC
This sequence comes from Gymnoscopelus microlampas, assembly GCF_963454915.1. Classification (NCBI taxonomy): domain Eukaryota; kingdom Metazoa; phylum Chordata; class Actinopteri; order Myctophiformes; family Myctophidae; genus Gymnoscopelus; species Gymnoscopelus microlampas. The sequence goes on from NC_139953.1 coordinate 25,189,290, forward strand.
AAATATTGAATTCCCTCATGGTAGGATAATTCTGAACTGGATATAATTCATTGTTTGGGCTGCTGTCGTCTCTGAAATACTGGCACAATGACCCCGGAACAGAGGGGCAACACCGACTGCGTGTGTGTACTGTCTGTGTCTGTGTGCACGTGTCTGTGCACGTGTACATGCACGGACACACACACACACACACACACACACACACACACACACACACACACACACACACACACACACACACACACAGAGACACAAACATGCACGTACGCACGCACGTGCACATGCACATTCTGGCAGACCTCGCTATACACAGTAAAAGAAATGGACCCTTGCGGGTCCATTTCTTTTACTGTGTACAGCGAGGTCTACCTATCCTTTGAAAGTCTCGGAGTTAAACGGACACTGAGGGTTTTCCAGTGCGAGCGTCCCGGTGCAGCGCGGCGCCCCGGGGCCCCCCAGCTATACGCAGACGCAGAGGAGTGCCGCATTACTAAGAAT
>NC_139953.1:25197287-25201866 GCF_963454915.1 Gymnoscopelus microlampas
TCAAACAGGGGTCCTCAATAGCCTCAGGCTATTTGCTGCAATAGCAGATGATCTCTCTCTCTCTCTCTCTCTCTCTCTCTCTCTCTCTCTCCCTCTGTTTTTGCTTCCTTCGGGTCCTCTCCTTTCTCCTCCCATTCACCAAATTAAAAAGCCATGAGACAACTTGGCGCCTGGTGAGACGCGAGGCTAGGACCCCAGATCAGGGTCAGGGTCATTTTTTCAGGGTCTTTAATAGATAAAATCCCACTGCTATAGATATCCAACATGTGCCGTTCAGGTGCTTGGTAGTAGCTCTATCCTTGTTGCCTGTTCACATTTAGTGTGTTACGTTTAGTTTAGTTTAGTTTAGTTTAGTTTAATTTAGTTTAATTTAGTTTTCTCTTTTCTTCTCCTTTTCTCCCCTGTCTTACTTGTTGGCTTGTGCGTTGCCAATGCGGCTCGAGAGACAATCCTGGTTAAAAATAAAAGTTAACATTTTTAAACGAACCCTGGTAATCCCTATTCTGGGACAAACATTCGGCAAAGGTATCAGACACAAGCTCGTAACCCGGCGCAACGCAGTGCATTGTGAGCTTGTACATCTTCTATTTTTGCCAGAGAGATATGGTGTAGAAGGAAAAAAGAAGCGGACCACGTGGTCAAGTATATAGGGTTTAAGTGATTACAGTAATTAAACCGTAAATAACAATTTCAAGTTAGTGATTCTTACAGTGGCAGTAAGGAGGTGTAAACGTGTCTGTGGTAAATGCAATGACAAAGATAGACACCTAGACTTGTGACATACTATACTGACCTTTTGCACCTTAATCCCATGTATAACGCACTGATTTTTGTCTTTTTTTATTGTGCTCTTTTTTTCTCTAAGCACCTTAACGTCCATAAGTATATCATGCACAGTATACATACATTGCTGCTATGCTCAGGCACCTTAGCTTGTTTCTTATCTCAGGTACTCTTGTAAATATGTAGATAACTTGTTTGGCCTTTCTGCTGTTCTCTTGTCTGATCTCCTTCCCACTTACCCCCCTTCTTCTTCTTCCTCCCCCCCTCTTCTTTCTATGGAAATTAACGTTGCGATGGGAATGATGATGTACAAAAACGAATTTCACCCACTTTTTTACCTTGTAAACCTGTGATGTGACAATAAAACTGATTCTGATTCTGATTCAGTGTATGTGTGTACTAGCAGGGGTTGAGCGTATATCTTCCATGTGTATCTACAGTATATGATTAGATTCACCATGAGGAGAACTGCTCTGCTAACCGCAGGTCATCATTTCTGGCTAATTTATGAGACCGACTCTACCAGAAACACACGTCTGGTGATGGTGTGTCTGTATGAGAGGGAGACAGAGAGAGAGGGAGAGAAAGAGAGAGAGAGACAGAGAGACGGAGAGACAGAGAGACAGAGAGACAGAGAGACAGAGAGACAGAGAGACAGAGAGACAGAGAGACAGAGAGACAGAGAGACAGAGAGACAGAGAAAGAGACATTGAATGTGGAGTATATCTTTCTTACTTAGTGTTGTGTCCGTGTAAATCATGGCATGATGAGTCAACATCCAGTAGACTAGAGCTTTGTTGTGTGCGCTTGCACGTGCGTGCATGTGTTAACCATAGCCAAGGCCTTTTCTCAATGGAAAAGAGCAGTGGGATGAGAGTGGAGAGAGAGAGAGAGAGAGAGAGAGAGAGAGAGAGAGAGAGAGAGAGAGAGAGAGAGAGAGAGAGAGATTTTGTTGTCATAAGCCCAGTGGCAAACCATTGCTTGTATTTTTGGCAGCTCTGAACATAAATCTATACCTCCTGCTTTTCATCTCCCTCCACCTCCCTCCTCATTTTTATCTCTTTTTGTCTTCAGTCGCTCTTCAAAGACAACCCTGGAGCTTCTCACTGACATAACCACACCTGTGTGTGTGTGTGTGTGTGTGTGTGTGTGTGTGTGTGTGTGTGTGTGTGTGTGTGTGTGTGTGTGTGTGTGTGTGTGTGTGTGTGTGTGTGTGTGTGTGTGTGGTGTGTGTGTGTGTGTGTGTGCGCACACACACGTATCCAGTCGTCAGTCATGACCTTTTCACCGTGAATACTCCCCGAGGTCAAACCCCGGTCACACGCGCACACAAAACTGTCCACCCCTCCACCCACCCACCTGACCAACCACACACACACACACACACACACACACACACACACACACACACACACACACACACACACACACACACACACACACACACACACACACACACAGTGCCCAACGTAGGGGTTGAAAAAGGAACCAAAAAAAGGACGGACAGGAATCAACGAGTGCAAGACATCGTGGGGAGGCTGAGGAGAGGAGAGGAGAGGAGAGGAGAGGAGAGGAGAGGAGAGGAGAGGAGAGGAGAGGAGAGGAGAGGAGAATATACAGACATTAGCCTCTGCGGGTGGAGAACAAATGGAGCCCCGAGAGGAAGGTGGAGAGGAGGAACGAGGGAGCGAGGGGGGAAGGAGAGGTGAAGCTCACACAATGCTATGGGGCACGGCGGTTGGACAGACAGCATCTGCTCACAGCTCTCTGTGGCTCTGGTAATGGACCGAGAGAGAGAGAGAGAGAGAGAGAGAGAGAGAGAGAGAGAGAGAGAGAGAGAGAGAGAGAGAGAGAGAGGATAGGGAAAAGAGAGAGAGAGCTGGGAAAGAGAAGCAGAATGATAGAGGATGTATATAAAGTGAGAGATAAAGCAGTGATGCTGATAGGTTTTCAAACTACTGAGTCCCAGAACCCACAGGTGGTCATTTGAGATGGTCCGAAATAGGTCCCCAATAAAATGTGTCTTTTGACAAATTGTATTGTTTAATTAATGCTTGATGTTAGATAGTTATAAAAATGTATCTGAAAATTAAACACATAAAATCGCAACATTATTTGCAAAAGAATACATTGAAATGTGAAGCAATGTAGAGGTACTGAGGCAGGGAGGGGGACATCTGTCAGGCCACTATCCAGAGTATACATATATCCACATTAGTGATGGATTTGTTATTTTCATATTTAGATTTACTGATGATAATCACACTTATATTTATTGATAGAACATACACTATGGTGTGTTAAACCAAGTGAAGATGGCTATGGTCAGACTTTATTTATTCATCTTTATCTTATTTTTATTATTCTTTTATTATTCCTATCTCTCTGCTCTTACCGGTAGCTATCCTGTTTTGCATACTTATTGCTGTTGCTGTTACAACACCTGAACTTCCCCACAGGGATTAATAAAGGCCTGTCTGTCTGTCTGTCTGTCTGTCTGCCTGTGTCTATCAAGCCGATAACGACTCAGACTGGTGTTGTGTCGACATTTGTTCCTCTATTGAGATGTGTTACCCCTTGCAAAGAGCAATGGACTTGCTGTCAGTCAGCTTTAAGAACCTATGTGGTACGCGCCTTAACCGCTCGACTATCAGCAGCCCAATAGTGTATAATTAGTTTTACACTGTTTCTTCTGTATTATTATGATTTCAACATTATGTTGTTCAGTATGTAGCATTATCAGTGAAATAACATGGTGTGTTCCCTGGATGCAGTGTGTCTGCGTCCTTTCAGATTTCTATGCGCCAGAGACGCAGGACTCAGCAACAAGTACAGGATGAGGGTGATGAGGTGATTTCGTGGTTGTTTGTATTTTCTCCAAAGTTATGAAAAATGTTAACAAACGTACCTGAATAATTCTATCAATGTTGGCCAAAATCACTTTGCAGTTAATAAATAACATTTCATTTGACTTTAGTTTGTAAATAAAGCTTCTCTCCAGGGACTATTTCAGGGACTATTTTACTTTGACATAAAAGCAATAGCACAGTGATATTTACTGGTTAACTATATCAAGCAAGTTTCAATGCTCTGCAAGTTGATTTTCATACCGAACTGAAATTAAAGGAATCCAATTGCTCTTGGAAAACTAAACAAACAAACCACTTTGCTTTGAAAAATGGTCATCGCTAACGTCAAGTATACAGTGATTCATAGTCAATGGGCTAAACCTGGCAGACAACTGCTACAAAGTGAAATCCGGAATGTTAATTTATAGCCTGGAAACCTGACCAATATGCCAGAGCGGATTTAATGTAGTTGCAGTCGGGCAGAAACCTCCTATCTCCATATTTCAACTTTTTATATTTTTTGGTAAATTAATGCCCTACTTCATCATACAAGAGTGTCGCACAAAGGCATAGGGAAAAAAGCAGACCTACAAGCTCACAACACGTCGCAATGCGACGTGTTGTGAGCTTGTAGATCGGCTATTTTCACTATTTTAAAATGTAAAAAAATAAATAATAATAATAATAGAAAAATGAATGGTTTTGGACATATGAGGTTTCCCTGATTTGCCCTGCCGATGCCAGGCTAGTTAAGCTAACCCTGAGAGTGTACAAATGGACCCATAAGGTTATGGTCCTTTTAAAAGGCCAACAAAGTGCTCTGCCATTTATTTGTATTCATTATGTTTTATTGAACGACAAATACATTTTTTTTTTAAAGAGAGGGAGGGAGGGGTTGTAAGAGAGCGAGTGACCATACATGGCGAGGGCCCTGCTGGAAAAGGAGG
>NC_139953.1:25204566-25209566 GCF_963454915.1 Gymnoscopelus microlampas
TGGTCATTTGAGATGGTCCGAAATAGGTCCCCAATAAAATGTGTCTTTTGACAAATTGTATTGTTTAATTAATGCTTGATGTTAGATAGTTATAAAAATGTATCTGAAATTAAACACATAAAATCGCAACATTATTTGCAAAAGAATACATTGAAATGTGAAGCAATGTAGAGGTACTGAGGCAGGGAGGGGGACATCTGTCAGGCCACTATCCAGAGTATACATATATCCACATTAGTGGTGGATTTGTTATTTCATATTTAGATTTACTGATGATAATCACACTTGTTGTATTTATTGATAGAACATACACTATGGTGTGTTAAACCAAGTGAAGATGGCTATGGTCAGACTCTAAGTTTATTTATTCAGCTTTATCTTATTTTTATTATTCTTTTATTATTCCTATCTCTCTGCTCTTACCGGTAGCTATCCTGTTTTGCATGCTTATTGCTGTTGCTGTTACAACACCTGAACTTCCCCACAGGGATTAATAAAGGCCTGTCTGTCTGTCTGTCTGTCTGCCTGTGTCTATCTATCAAGCCGATAACGACTCAGACTGGTGTTGTGTCGACATTTGTTCCTCTATTGAGATGTGTTACCCCTTGCAAAAGGCAATGGACTTGCTGTCAGTCAGCTTTAAGAACCTATGTGGTACGCGCCTTAACCGCTCGACTATCAGCAGCCCAATAGTGTATAATTAGTTTTACACTGTTTCTTCTGTATTATTACGATTTCAACATTATTTGTTGTTCAGTATGTAGCATTATCAGTGAAATAACATGGTGTGTTCCCTGGATGCAGTGTGTCTGCGTCCTTTCAGATTTCTATGCGCCAGAGACGCAGGACTCAGCAACAAGACAGGATGAAGTTGAGGAGGTGATTTCGTGATCGTTTGTATTTTCTCCAAAGTTATGAAAAATGTCAACAAACTTACCTGAATAATTCTATCAATGTTGGCCAAAATCACTTTGCAGTTAATAAATAACATTTCATTTGACTTTAGTTTGTAAATAAAGCTTCTCTCCAGGGACTATTTCAGGGACTATTTTACTTTGACATAAAAGCAATAGCACAGTGATATTTACTGGTTAACTATATCAAGCAAGTTTCAATGCTCTGCAAGTTGATTTTCATACCGAACTGAAATTAAAGGAATCCAATTGCTCTTGGAAAACTAAACAAACAAACCACTTTGCTTTGAAAAATGGTCATCGCTAACGTCAAGTATACAGTGATTCATAGTCAATGGGCTAAACCTGGCAGACAACTGCTACAAAGTGAAATCCGGAATGTTAATTTATAGCCTGGAAACCTGAGCAATATGCCAGAGCGGATTTCATTTAGTTGCAGTCGGGCAGAAAACTCCTATCTCCATATTTCAACTTTTTATATTTTTTGGTAAATGAATGCCCTACTTCATCATACAAGAGTGTCGCACAAAGGCATAGGGAAAAAAGCAGACCTACAAGCTCACAACACGTCGCGATGTGAGCTTGTAGATCGGCTATTTTCACTATTTTAAAATGTAAAAAAAAATAATAATAATAATAATAGAAAAAGGAATGGTTTTGGACATATGAGGTTTCCACCCGACATGAATGATTTGCCCTGCCGATGCCAGGCTAGTTAAGCTAACCCTGAGAGTGTACAAATGGACCCATAAGGTTATGGTCCTTTTAAAAGGCCAACAAAGTGCTCTGCCATTTATTTGTATTCATTATGTTTTATTGAACGACAAATACATTTTTTTTTAAAGAGAGGGAGGGAGGGGTTGTAAGAGAGCGAGTGACCATACATGGCGAGGGCCCTGCTGGAAAAGGAGGGATGACAGACGGATGGACAGACAAAAGAGGAAGAGAGACAAAAGGAGTTAGAGACGTCTTTCCAATAGGAGAGGGAGCAGCTGATAAGGGCGGACACACGATACCCTGGCTGCAGGATGTGTGTGTGTGTATGTTTGTATGTGTGTGCGTACGTGTACTCATAGGTGTGTACGAGTGCATGTGTGTGTGTGTGTGTGTGTGTGTGTGTGTGTGTGTGTGTGTGTGTGTGTGTGTGTGTGTGTGTGTGTGTGTGTGTGTGTGTGTGTGTGTGTGTGTGTGTGTGTGTGTGTGTGTGTGTGTGTGTGCACGCGCGAGAGCTTTCATTAGTACCTCCCTTTCACACTGGAGATCATACGGACTTCCTCTTTTAAAATGCCTCTGTGTGTGTGTGTGTGTGTGTGTGTGTGTGTGTGTGTGTGTGTGTGTGTGTGTGTGTGTGTGTGTGTGTGTGTGTGTGTGTCCTCTGTGGGAGGAGTGGTCACTGACAGAGGAAACTTGGCCTGGTCTGTCTTATGGAAATCTGAGAGGTTCCCAGAGCCATCATAAAACTGCCTCTTTATCAGACTCCACCTCTCTCTCTCACCCCTCTCTCTCTCTCACCCCATCCCTCACCCCCAAACATTACAGGTCACACACACCACACACACACACACACACACACACACACACACACACACACACACACACACACACACACACACACATTCTGGTCTTATGAAAGATATTGCGTGCATGTGTGGTGTGTGTGTGCGTGTGGATAAGTACAGTCAAAGGGTCATCAAGTCACAATCTCCACAGAACTACACGGAACTTGAAAGCTGCGTGGGTCCAACATTTGGGATGGAGGTGGACTTTGTAGAATATGACTACAGTCAGTGGTGTAAAGTAACTAAGTACATTTGCTGAAGTACTGTACTTAAGTACAATTTTGCGGTATTTGTACTTTACTTGAGTATTTCCAATCTTCAATACTTTTACTTCTACTCCACTATACATCTCAGAGGCAAATATTGTACTTTTACTCCACTACAATTATTTAAAAACTTTAGCTACTAGTTACTTTGCAGATATAAATATATTACATTATAAGACATACATTAGTCACTTTCGCCCTATTTTATACCTAGGCTATTTGAAAATAGCCGATCTACAAGCTCACAACGCGTCGCGATGCGACGCGTTGTGAGCTTGTAGATCTGCTATTTTCAAACATGTTAGTACTTTTACTTTTTTTTACTTTAAGTACATTTTGGTACCAATACGTTTGTACTTTTACTCAAGTAAATTTTGAATTCTGGACTTTTACTTGGAACAGAGTATTTTTATATTGCAGTATTGGTACTTTTACATAAGTAAAAAAATGGAGTACTTTTTCCACCACTGGACTACAGTATCAAACACATGGGGGTTCTGGAACACTTTGACAGACAGAGACGGACGGAGTGACAGGAGATGAAAGAGAAAAAGACAGAGCGGATGATGTGTGTGAGAAAAGAATGGTGAGAGAAGGAGAGGAAGAAGGAGAGGTGGGGGGGGGGGGTGGAGGAGAGGGGAGGGTCTATAGTAGGTAATTAACGGCAGGCTTTTTAATTACTGCTGGTGTTCATTGTGCCATAAGGAATGTGACAATTATGCCATTAAAACTTCCTAATAGGGAGAAACAGAAGGGGGGGGGTGTTGATGGAAGACATGCGAAAGAGGAGGATGAAAGAATGAAAGGAGAGAGCGGCGACAGAAGGAAGAGGGAATGGCGAGATGGGGGGGGGGGGGGGGGGGGGTTCATGAAAGGGAAAATTCGGGGGAAACAAACGCTACAAAAGACGAGCTGGGAGGGAGTCGGGCCGCGCGGTAACCCTGCACAGTGACAGGGCAGATTAGCATCAAACAAGAAAGACCACGGATGTGCGTGCATGTGTGTGTGTGTGTGTGTGTGTGCGTGTGTGTGTGTGTGTGTGTGTGCGTGTGTGCGTGTGTGCGTGTGTGTGTGTGTGTGATCACTGTAACAGAGGGCATATTCATTCTAAAGACACCACCACCAAGGTGGAAGGAACTTTGATGATGCAGAATCTGGCGAAGGGAAAACTGTGCGTGCGTGTGTGTGTGTGTGTGTGTGTGTGTGTGTGTGTGTGTGTGTGTGTGTGTGTGTGTGTGTGTGTGTGTGTGTGTGTGTGTGTGTGTGTGTGTGTGTGTGTGTGTGTGTGTGTGTGTGTCTGGGTGCGCTTGCTGCTGAATCTGCGTAGGCTCTAGTTTCAAGTGTTGGTGTAGGCAGGTAGGGGAGGAAGAGGAGCAGAGAGGAAAGGGCCTTGGGGGCATCTTGATACGCATCCAGTACATTTCCATCTCTGCCTTGTCTCTATGACTCACACACACACACACACACACACACACACACACACACACACACACACACACACACATCCTCACGCACGCACACATGCACTCACACACGCACGCACTCACGCACGCACGCACGCACGCACGCACGCACGCACGCACGCACGCACGCACGCACGCACGCACGCACGCACGCACGCACGCACGCACATAAAATGCAATGCATATTCCCAAGGAAAACATAACACACTAAAGTTGCATACACTATCTCTCTCTCTCTCTCTCTCTCTCTCTCTCTCCCTCTCGTAGACAACACACACACACACACACACACACACACACACACACACACACACACACACACACACACACACACACACACTCAGTCTTCATGCGTGCTCAGTGCTGCTCACACCAAGGCGGTCGGTTTGTCAGGGGGGGTTAGAATTTGCATGGCTGAGCAAATTTTCCTTGTGCTAAACTCTAATCAGCTCCTATATCTCTCAGACACCTGCCCAGAGAGAAGAGAAGAAAAAAAACCTTAATATGCAAAACACTCCGCCCTCGCCCTCCTACGCCCGCTCACCTACCCCCCCCTCCCCCCACCACTGCGGCTCCTCAGCCAACAGAAGACTTATTCACCTGCCCTCGCTCACTTTTTCCCTCTCGCTCTGTCTTCTTGCAAATGTCCACATTTATGTATGTAAATAAGCAGTTCCCCTTCGAGCTGGTTGCAGCCACAGCTTCCTGGTTTAAGCGGGAGATGAATGCCAGTCTTGTCTTAGGTGTGATGGGGGATTTTGTGGTTGGTGAAAATAAGGAATTAAAAAAATAAAAAAT
>NC_139953.1:25212066-25247066 GCF_963454915.1 Gymnoscopelus microlampas
TCTCCCTCTTAGTTCTTGGAACACATGAGAAGGCAGCAAAAGGAGAAGTGTGGAAAGAAAAAGTGAAGCGTATCAAAGGTGAAGTTGTCTGTTGAGAATTTACGATTCTAATCTACTGGAAGACAACGCACGCACATAAACGTATCACCATAGATGAGGGGACAATGAATGACAGGGAAGTACAATGTGGTTTGCCTTCACACACACACACACACACACACACACACACACACACACACACACACAAGAATACTAAATACTGCAAGGGGAACTTGAGCCAGAGGTAGAGGGAAAATGAAGAAGGTGAGACGAAGATTTCTTCCTCAAAATGTTTTGAAGTTCCTCACACACTGAGCTATCATATAACATATAATGCTGTCATAGACAGACTGCATCATGGGTCGGGTCAAGCAGCCCGTCGGTGCTGCTTGAACCACTGTGTGCAGGCCAGTGTTGAATGTAAGCGTTAATGTTTGGAGGGTGGTGTCACGCCATGATAATGGCCAACTGGCGACTTGAAGTGTCAGGTGAAATTCACCAATGCTCTCTGACAGCAATAACACCCCCCCCCCCCCCTCACACACACACACACACACACACACACACACACACACACACACACACGTTTGTATTACTATACTTGTGAGGACATCAACACTTTAGGATAGCCATGTTATGAATGCCATTTAAAAATAACAATTGCCATTTTAACCGTAAGCCTAAAGCCGAAAAACAGCAGATCTACAAGCCCACAACGCGTCGCGCTGCGACGCGTTGTGGGCTTATAGATCGGCTGTTTTTCGGTGCATGACACTGGCGCATAAATCATGTTTAACTCTAATTCCAATCCCTAAACCTAACCTCTAAATGTCTAATCCTAACCTGAATGTTTTTCTAATTGAAAAGGTGTCTCTAAAAATGTTTTTTTAAACTATAAAACAACCATTTGCATTTGTGAGGACCAGGAAAACGGTCCTCACAATGTATATTTCTTCAAATTCTACTATACTTGGTCCTCGCAAGTATAGTAATACAAACACACACACACACACAGGCGCGCGCACACACTCCTGTCCCCTCCTCTCCTGTCCCCTCCCCTCCTCTTGAGTGGTTCTCAAACAGGGGTCCGGGGACCCCCAGGTATTCTTCAGGGAGTCCGCAGCATAATTAGTTAATGAAGCATCGAAATCAGTTTAACACCTTTCAACCTACAGTATGTACATCGGCTATTTGAAAATAGCCTATCTACAAGTAGGGTATTTTCTAAAAATCTTGATTTTCTTCTTTTTTTTTTAACGTTATGTTTTTGAAAGAATTTAACAGCACAAATCTTGTATGGGGGTCCCTGGCACAAACTCTTTTCAGATGGGGTCCACGGCCAAACACATTATCAACAACAACATTCGCTTGGATTGGTGTCATGAGGAAGGCTATATACTTCGGCCACTATCGATTACAATCAAATGGGTGTGCTGAAACTGAGACGGCCACAGGTCATAAATCCCATCAAAAACAAAACAAAAAAGGGGGATCCATCCTACCTCGAAGTCGTTGGCCTTGTTGTAGTGCATGTTGAGGGCACGGAAGAGCTCAGAGTCACGGCTAACGCTCATCTCGTCGGCTGCGGTTGCACCGTCGTTGATGGCCTGGCGGGCGAACTTCTCCATCTGGATGTAGTAGAACTCTCTGAAGTTGCTGAACCATTTGATCAGCTGGGAGGTGATACAGCGGTTGAACTGGTTGGGAGAAGGAATGACAGAGGGTGAGGTTAATTGTCGGTACCAACTGGGTTGATAGAAAGGGGAAATAGAGCGTACAGTTTATAGACCTAATATTGAAAAGTTAATTCGCAATGGGTTCCATCTCGCCAAACTTTCCAATGCTTTTGTCCCATAGATTTTTTTTTAAATTAAATGCAGAGAAAAAAGGTCTGTGGTTAGCATAAGTAAAAGAGTTTCATGTTTTGTTCTGCAACTCATGTGCTTTTGTGTGCCTGTGGTGCAACAATCTTTAACCATTTGAACCCTAAAGTCCCTATTCGGGGGCGAACATTTGGCAAAAATTTGAGATATTCAAACCCAAAATGCGTTGCACTCTCAACACAAACTTCTAGATTAGCTATTTTTAGCTACAATATTTTGGTGTAGAGGGAAAAAAGTAGGGCCAAGTAAACCCTCCGGTCAATTAAGTATAGAGGGTTATAAAAAAAAGAAAGAAAAAAAAGCTTACTCTAAAGAGTATCTTTTTTTTGTTTTGTTTGTTCGTTTAGTTGTTGGCTTTCCTTATCTCCCCAATTTAGTCGTTATGCAATCCCCCCCTTTCCCAACACCTGACAGAGGAGTTTCATTAGGAGGATGTAACGCGTGCAGAGGAACACACTATCCCTCCCAGTTTCACTCCAGTTTCACTCCAGTTTCACTCCAGTTTCACCCCTGTGCTACCCGGTCACCCTTTGTGGAGATTATCTTGTTAAATAAAACGTGTTAATACCATATCGCTTTGTTTGATACAAAAAGTTCCAGTGGAAATCTGCGGTGGGAAAACCTATGCCTACAAAAAGATGTCATCACTAGAACACTCATGCCAGTGGAAATAGTATGTTTCTTTCAGTTCTGTGGCATCCTGTGCACCCTGTTGGGGTGGGGTTTCCCACTCCCCAGTATGACGTAAGTGCAAAATTGACGCTGTGTGATTATGGTAAATTCTGTGTTCCTGTATTTTATAGGACTCATGGAGTTCTACTGTTTCAGGTGTTTTTTTATGATGATATTTTCACAATTGTTGGAGAATAAAGAATTATCTTCTCTTATTAAACAGGTGCCAAACCCTTATAATTCCATTTCTAAAAATGCATTCAGCTGTTTGCAATACTTAGTAATAGTATCATGAATTGAATCAATAAAGAAGAAAATTCCAATAAATCAAGAATGACAATAAAAGACTCAGGGACATAAAATTGATTATGAATGTATAGATGGCAGCTTAGGTTAATACCAAATAAATACAGTATGACATGTTACAGTTTTTCGTTCCAGCCAAGCTGTTAAAGCCTGCCCTGTCTCAGCCCTATTAAGACATCAGCTGAGGGGAAGAAGGGCTTCATGAATAAGGAAGACAGCATGTCAAGTCACATAGGGGAGTCTGGACAGGGGGGCGATAACTTAAAAGACAGCGGAAGACAGAGAAAGGGCAAGAGACAAGAGAGAAAGGGAGCGAAGATAAAAGACAGGAGCGGCTGGAGAGAACACAGGTCGGGCGAGTGGGGGAAGATAATAGAGACATAAAGTAAGACAGCGAACGAGGGGAGGGGGAAAAAAAGAAAGAGCAGCGAGAGAGTGTGTAAGTGTGCGTGTGGTTCATCTTCCCCACTGGGAGCAGACCTCCCCCCTATCATAACCCTGAGAGCGGAGAGTCGGGGGGAGAGAGTGTGTGTGCGTGTGTGTGTGTGGGGGGGGGGTCTAGTGCGCGACCGCAAACACATAATTGACCAGAAAAACGATTAAGTCATCATCTGAAGCGCCCTCGCCCGCAGGGGGCTCAAACATGTACTTAACCCCGTTCACCAATTACACCCCCCCCCCCCCCCCCCCCCCCCACACACACACACACACACACACACACACACACACACACACACAACTCTCCACCCCCTGTATGCTCCTCCTGGGCAGGAAGAAAGAAGAAGAAAAAGGGAGAAAAAAAGAGAGACATACAGAGAGAGAGAGAGAGAGAGAGAGAGAGAGAGAGAGAGAGAGAGAGAGAGAGAGAAAGAGATGATAAGCGCTGCTTAGAAGGCAGTAGCTATCTGATCTGTGCCGCTCTGCTGGATTCAATAGGGGCGAGGTAAACCTATTAAGGGCCTGGGATTGTCCCCGGTTCTTTTTCCGCCTGGCCTCAGCAGTGAAAACACACTGTCCAAACATCCACACCACTAGATAAGGACCTCAGGGGCCCAGCATGGCTCTCCTCTCTCTCTCTCTCTCTCTCTCTCGCTTGCACACACACACCAGATCTACCCCTCTAAAACCCGTTCACTTCATCCCTGATCGCCCCGAAAGAAAACATTTCACTCCCCCCCTCAATTTTTGTTTTTGGCCCTGACCCCTCCCTTGCCTTACCCCTCGACACACACACACACACACACACACACACACACACACACACACACACACACACACACACACACACACACACACACACACACACACACACACACACACACACACACACACACACAGAGGCCTTCTCTTTTTGTGATGCTGGATGAATGGGGGGACAAAACGCTACTAAACGCTGAGCGGGCTGCTCGCCGGGGAGGCAGAGCGGTTTTGACATGGAGATTAGGTACTGGCTATTGTTCCGCGTGTGCGCGCACACACACACACACACACACACACACACACACACACACACACACACACACACACACACACACTTCACTCTGGGATAACAAACAGACACACAGATTGTGCACACATACAAACACAACATTGGCAAGAACACAGAAGAGAGGAAGATATAAGATAAACAGAGAAGTTTATTGTCTCATGTGGACCTTATGTCTCATGTACACACCTGCTGCTATGTGGACCTAACGATGTGTTGCCACTATTTTGCACCGTATGACTAATCTGATGCACATAGCTGCTGCTTATATGTTATTAAAATATTTCAGATTTTGATTTGACATTTTCTGTTTTTCTCCTTGCTCTCTCTCTCTCTCTGTCCTCCCCTTTTCTTTCGTGAAAGCAGCACAATGATGGAGCTTGCACAAAAACAAATGTGCACCCACCGCTTTACACCTGTAAACCTCTGATTTGACGATAAAACTGATTCCGACTCTGATGCTGAAGAAGAACACAGAGCGATCGGCCGCGGCGGAACAGGTTTAAAGGAAGGGGGTGAGGGGCGGCTGTCTTTCTGGAATGGTCGCTGGATGACATAATGGGTGGATTTGAAAGAGAGTAAGTCTGCCTGACATTGTTTGGCAGGGGATTGGGAGGGTGTGCGTGTATTTGTGTGTGTATGTGTGTGCGTGTGGCGGAGGGTGGTGGTGGTGGTGGTGGTGGTGGTGGGGGGGTGGACAGTATGGTGACTGCCCTAAAGTGCTGGGTGAGCATAAATGGGGGAATGGGAGGAGGAGGAAAGAGGAGAGAGAGGAGGGGAGAGGGAGGGGGTCAGCGGTGTCGGACAATGGAGGGGGTGCGGGGGGGGGGGGGCGGAGGGTAGCGGCAGCGTCGGAACGTGAGCAGTCAGCAAGCTGGGGTCGTGACATCAGAGTGTCAAACAAACAAACTACTGACACTTACAAATACATCAGCCGCACGGGGGCTATTCTTAAACCCACAATGCAATGCAGCCGACGAACCTCACCTCTGACACACAAAACACACACACACACACACACACACACACACACACACACACACACACAGACACACACACACACACACACACACACACACACACACACACACACACACACACACACACACACACACACACACACACACACACACACACACACACACACACACACACAGACAGGGCCATGTTTGGCTTTCACTTAGGAAAGAGTTGAAGGTAATACCTGTTTGTGTGTGGTGAAACATTCGTGAATTAGTGCACACAGTATGTGTGTGTCCATGCACGTGTGAATACGTGTGTGTGTGTGTGTGTGTGTGTGTGTGTGTGTGTGTATGTGTGTGTGTGTGTGTGCGTGTGTGTGTGTGTGTATGTGTGTGTGTGTGTGTGTGTGTGTGTATGTGTGCGTACATGCGTCAGTGTGTGTGCATGATTGAGGGCTACATACTGAGATTAAAGTCAGTGAAAGCGACGCCATCGCTCATACGGGAGACCTTTGGTGTCACTGCAGCCCAAGTGACGGATAGATTTGTCACTTTGGACAAGGATCACTTTATTACACAGACAGTCAGGGAGGAAATGCATGAAGGCCTGCATGGCCCATGTGCTGCACACCCGGCTGCCCGGCTGGGCCCATGCTGGAGCACATCAACTGTGGCTTTACTCGCAGCACTCAAGCGCGTGCATGCACACATGCACTATACTGGAGTGCAACATACTGGACTGCCTACATGCAATATCTTGTGTGCATGCGTGCATGATATACTGTACTAAAAAGAAACAAATACATGCGCTATTTGGTGGGTGTATTGAATCCACATGCAGCTCCAGCCCATTTTTGGTTCATCGAGCACTTAAAACCCTATAAACGTATAAATATCTTCACCCAAAATAGCCGATCTACAAGCTCATAGATTTGCTATTTCCGCTGAACGTTTGCCCCAGAATATGGACGCTAGGGTTCGGTGGTTAAGTTGCTGATGGTGGTGGGACAAAAGACCCCCCTGATACAGATAAGGGTCTTCAGTGTGGAGGGAGGAAGCGCTTCAAAGGAGCACATCATTGCAGCTCCTTAATAAGAGCTGCCAGGGGTCAGCCGACACAGACATGAGATGGCAGCGAGGAGTGCATGTGTGTGTGTGTGTACTTGTATGTTCCATGGACCGTGGGCATATTTAAGTATATGAGTGTGTGTGAGAGTGAGGGGGAGACAGGAGAGACGGCGAGAGCGTGTTTCTCACACTCACACTCAAGAGCTTGTGAAAGGTCAACGCTTAGCGGCAACAAGGCAGGGAGAAAGCGACACACACATACACACACACACACACACACACACACACACACACACACACACACACACACACACACAACTCCAACTGCGACCCCCTACTTAAGACCAGAATAGGAAAACACTCAAGTCTCCATGGCGGATGCTTCATGCCCACACAGCGAGCCTCTTGCCACAGGCATTCACCCTCTTTGAGTTTGCAGTCTTTCCTAATTTCCTTCAGTATCATTTTTCGACCCGGTAAACTAAGTACTTGCTGTTATTGTTGTATGTATGTGTCTGTCTCTTATTATTGATGACTGGGAGGAAAACCGATCATGTCTCTTTCCAACGCTGTCTCTGACACAGCGGTCAGCAATAGAGCAGAATGCACACAGATGACCTCAGAGCGCTAAGCTACATCCAGAACAGCCGGAGAGGAGAGCAGAAAGGGAGAGAAGCTGTGCGGGCCCCTTTTTCTCTCTCTCTCTCTCTCCCTCTCTTTCTCTCTGTCTCTCTCTGTCTCTCTCTATCTCTCTCGTAAGCCCCTTCACAGTCATCAGGGCTTTCCAACGTTTCCTGTTTTTGCAGGGGTGAATTGTGGGACATAATCTCCAGCTGTCTATTGGCTGACTACAGACAAAAAGCGGTCCTGGAAAGCGGGCTTTTGTTACCGCGGCGACTCAAATCCAGCGGCTGGCTTTTCTTTCGCTTGCCCCCGCCAGGGAGCACGTACCATGCCACACCATCAGCGAAAAAAAAGAAAAGAGAAGGAATGACACATAAAGAGGAGAGAAAAACCCCTCCTGACCCCCGCTGAACTGTGGCACATGACTGTCCAAAAAAACACAGCAAAACACGGTGTTCATTTAACTCTGACAGTGTAAAAATGTCAGAAATAATTGAACACTCCTGAGGTATCATCACTAAAAGGAAGAGAGCAGAAGAGAGCAACAGAGAGGAGCAGACTAATATTTTCAGGATGGATCGAGACTTTGTCGAATTGTGTGAGAACATGTACCTATGCCAAAGCCAAGGCCACGCAACCTATAAATCTGGATATTTGGATATTTCTAAAGGCAAAAAAGAAAATTCCTAAACTGAAAAAAGGAAGAAAAGAAACGTGTTGCTTACAGAAATCTTGTATCTCTATTTTAAATTTGTTTTGTAAATGAATGCCCTATCTCGTCGTAAAAGAGTGTCACACAATATTAGCATAAATATCTGATCTACAAGCTGGCTGTCGGTTTTATAAATATTTAAGCAATGAAAAGTATCAACATGTGACAAAATAACTACATCGGATCCACTGGAACACAGGTTCTTTTTTTCCATTTCCTGAAAAGGTAACCGACAGAGACGTAACTTTCCTCTCACCAAAACAATTATCTGCCCATTAATCTCTAATAATTACCCGTAACGTCCACCCTTGTACCCAAACAACTTGATCAGCATTAACAATGACCATGTGAGACACAAAGGCCACTATTAGGTCATCACTAACCAACAATAGCATTATGTTACAAACTGTCAAAACATTTCTCAGCCATCAAAAGTCAAAAAGCCACAAGCGTCTTAAGGAGAGCTTAACCCACAACAGTGACGGCGTCAAGCAGTTGCGGGGACAACCCACTTCCCACGTTCATTAGGTCCTCGGCAGTCAAGACCTGATTAGTCGAGACCTGATTAGCCTGGAAGACTTTTGTCTGAGGAGAGGCACTCGCTTGGAGGCTGGACTAGCCACGCCTAATTACATGCATCATTCCCATGCATGTCTACTGATTCAGAGCTACAGCCCCTATTGTCTCCCTGTGGAAACGAAACAAAACCATGTCATCCTTAATCCCCTCAGCAATTTTGACCTTGTTTTTAAGTCTATGCCGTTGTAAGCGGGGGCTCCTCCTTAGGAAGGACTGGCTGTCACAGTCCTAATAACGCTAATAGCGGAAGCCGTTTAAAAACGCCACAGGTGTTGATGGTGTTGCTTCTGCCAAAAATGTTTCACCAGGACCATTATCCAATCAGAGACCTGCTGTGGTGCTGATAGGTCAGACACTGCATGACAGAACATAGGTGTTTACCCTCGTTTCCGGGGCTGCACTCTCCTCCCTAACCCTAATCAGTGTGTGAGCACAAGTTATGATTGGTGGCCATGACACCCAAGTGCGGGCAGCTGGGAGAAAGTGGAACCTTTATCTCCTGATTTGAATAAGATGGCCTGGATCTGTCATAATGTTTACCCCCCCCACTATGGTCTGAGACGGGGGGAGCACACAAAACAACAACAACAAACTCGGGTGTACATGCACTACAACAGCCATTGTGTCGTTTGTTGTTTTATGTGTTACAGCTAACATATTGTGCTTTGTTTGCGAAATTCCCCGCACTCTTCCCCCAGCGGAGTGAACGCTCATCCTTGCTGTGTTCTCCCCCTCCCTCCATCAACACATTCTCCGTACACCTGCTCAGATAACCCCTCCTCCGTCTCTAGGCTCTATCCTCCCCTCCGTGCCCTCTCCACATCCCCCCCACCCTCCACCCTCCGTTACTCATCCAGTTCTTTTTCTTTACTATACTCATGGGCTCCGGCTCTCCTTCATGTAAACCCGTTCAACTTCCTCCTCGTTCAGCTTTTGCATAAAGCCGCCGTGACTTCGTGCGGAGAGCTCTACTCGCAGGCGAGATAAACACTGACACTCTTCTTTAGCATGCAACTGAAGCTAGCAACACGTCACAATTATTCAATTAAAACTTCCCCATTTTAAAGCTGGTCTGTTGACGAAAGAAGTGGAACAGGACAGTAAATGTTTAAGAGAAAAGGTAAAAAATAAAGGCAAGGCAGTGCGATCGATCCTTACTGTCTTCAAGAGAGGTAAAAACAGTCACCATTTATAAGATAGAGGATAGACACAAGTGGGTTTGAAAATATAAAAAACATTACAGAGATGGATAGCTATATTTAGAGATGAAATCGTATCATGTTTCCATGATAGTAGAATCTAAAAGGTTGACTCACCTTGACGTCAGAGAAGAACATCTTGAGCATGTTGGAGCTCGGGTAGCGAGCGTAGAAGAACATTAGTTTGGCCTTCTTCAGGTGATTTGGGGATAAACCCTCCTGGATCTGATAATGGTTAAGGTAAAACATTTTCAACGGAAAGAAAGTAACAGCTCACACAAATCTAGTGCATTACTTTAAATTAAGCATATTTTGTTTCAATGAGCTCAATGTACTTGAATGTTTTTTTTTTTCAACTTCATCACTATTCTGATCAAGTTAACCACATGAACACTCGCGTCCCTGCTCTGGGCATGTTATAATAGGCAAACAATCAGCGGAAATAAGGTGTAGAGGGAAAGAAATTGCGGACCAAGTAAAGAGACGACCCCGGGCCAAGTTTACTCTAGAGGGTTTACAGTACGTGTTTAAGTAAATATCGTCCTATACCGTTAGATATGTTATAAATGTGATTATTTGTAAAACAAACTGATGCATGCTAAGAAATACACAAAGTGCTGCTGGGAGGCTGAAGACTGTGCGGCTGGGTGAAAAGCCATTTGCTTGCAATTAGCATGGTCCATATCAGGTGTGAGTGCGTCATGGTAAATAAAACGTTGGCCAGCACTACAGCCGGTACCTTTACATAAGAAGGCTCATTTCACAGTCAAAGTAAGCAAACGCCTTTTCCCTCCACCCCCAACCTCTAGCCGAGAGAAAAAAAAGAAGAGAAAAAAAAAGTGCAGACATTTGCATATCACAGACAAAGACAGCAGTTAATGCCAGTGACGGGCTAGAAGGCCTAATGGCTTGGCGGCAACACATGCCAAGCACGAACACAACTGTATGATGTCGGCTTTATGTCTTGTTGTAAAACAAGGCTGAGGAGTTAGTCCCAGACAAAAAAATATATATACCCTCCCCACACACAGAAGGTCCATAATTCAAACAAACAGTAAAATCCTGAGTGTTAATTTAACTGTTGAGAGTGTTAAAATTTGAGCCTTTACTGTGTGTGTATACACATCAGATGTAACGCAGCCTGTCTGGATAGAGCAGCGGAGGATGGAGGTGGGTTTGGTGGGGGGCACCTTGAGGGATAGAACGGTTCCAACCTTCAATTACACCCCTCCTCCTCCTCCTCCTCCTCCTCCCTCTGCTGCTCCACCCCTGCCACCCCCACCCCGCCACCCCCAGTCTCTCTGCTGCTGCCAAACCCTTGGAGGAGGAAGGCAGGAGGAAGGAGAAAGAGAGAGGCTCGGAGGCTTTGGACTCAGCCAGCGATTGGGGGACTGAACCACATCTGCGCCACCGACCGGCCCAAGCCATTTCCATGGTGAATTAACGGCCGTATAATGCATCTGATAATATCAATCTGGGGGGGAGAAGACATTGAAAAGGGACTGGGGAAGGGGGTTGGGGAGCTGCATGTTAAAAACCCCAGGCTGTTTCAACAAGGTTCTTTTTCCCCCCATCAAACAGGCGCAAGACAGGGGCTTTAAATTACCCACAGGATACGGGTCTAAGTTTTCATGAAGACTATTTACACTTGAGTGGACAAAATGCATTGCTTGACGTTATTTATGATCTCCAGGGGTAGCTATCATCGTTAAAATCAGTCAAGTGTCCAGACGTAGCTGTAACCATGGAGTGGGGAGGAGGCATCAGCTGGTAGATTGGATTGCCCTTGGCCCATGGGTTACTGAGGGCTCCCGTTTTAAAAGGAGGGGGAAAAAAGCCAAGCAAATGCTGAGCCACACTGGGTTTGCACCTTAAAGACCCTGACGATATTGTCTACAGAGCCAGGGAGAGAGAGAGTGTGTGTGTGTGTGTGTGGGGGGCTCTATAAGCAGGGAGGGTCTTTGGGAGGGGGGGGGGGGGGGGGTGGCGGGGTTGGTCGAGGGGGCTGGCAGACTGGTGTTGCTCTGGCAGGCCTGGCCAAAAGAACAGCAGCACTCCACTCTCCACACCACGCCATCTGCTCCAAGTGCAGGGGATACAATGGCCCCTCAGACTCAGAGAGAGAGAGAGAGAGAGAGAGAGAGAGAGAGACAGAAAGAAACAGAGAAATTGATATAGAAACTATAAATAAAAGTGGTTTTGTAGAGTATAGTGCAGGATTCTGCAGTTATATATGAATTTGTTATCCCCGGTAAATATTAGCACTTAACGTTTAAATGAAAAGAATATTAAGAAACACAAATGTTTGCTCTGAAAGCCATGAACACAATATCAACTCCCTTCAGCTGACAATTAAGATGCTCCATATCTCCTGATGAGGCACTTTCAACTCCAATTCACTCACAGCTTGCAAATGTAATTGTGATTGGACTTAGGGGTGGCACGCAACGCTATTATTTTGCCATGATGGTGCCCTCATACCAGCTGGCCCACTGTTCGCCTGCCACATCTGACAAGACATCATCATTCTCACAACACTTCCCCAAAGCCCAAAGTCATGAGAGGAAAATAGCTGCTCCACTTCCTCATTCCAGGTGTAAGGACAAGATATTCTGAGTCGGGAGCGAGAACAAATGAGGAAATTGATGGCGGCCATCTGCTCCGCTACGCTGCCGAACGCCGGTGAACTTGAACACACCTCACAAAATGTCTGACAAGCTGTTACAGCTTTACTTCTGAGGCTCCGAAATAATAATATTAATAAGAAGGAGAAAGTTACAGAAATAGCACAAAATACTACTCCTGCCTCATATATCTGTATGTGTATTTCTACATCAATAGAGCCAACTGTGAAGATAAGAATTCCAGCTAATTCACCGTGTATTTAAAAAACTACTTTTAAATCTGAACGATTTACAAAATCTAGTCTAGTAAATGGCAAACTTAGTTTTCAAACGTTAAAAAAAACTTGTCATAGAAAAGAAAAGCGCATGGTCATTCCATCTATTCTTCCTATTTAGGGGAGTACATCTGTTAATGCCACAGCATCTGGCATATGCGGTTATTGTTTGATTGTTTTCTGGATTCTCTTAGCCTCTCTATCTCTCTTCATTTTCTCTTTTCATCCCTCCATCGGGAGACCGTAGAAGCAAAGGATTATGGATCTCTGGAAAGCGCTCACCCTTGGGTCAGAAGACAAGACAAGGCGAGGTAATGAAAGATAAACAGCTCGCTGCAAACACCTGTTAACGTCCGCATCAAAGAAAAGACAGGGAGGAGGAGGGGGAGGAAGAGGGGAGCGAGGGAGGGAGGGAGAATAAAAAAAGTATTTGGCTGCCAAGCAACAACCGAAGGGCCCCCCAGGCTGTTGACAGATCTTTATGGAATGAAAAAAAGGAGAGAGAGAGAGAAAAGAAAGGACAACGATTGCTTTTTACAACAGGGGTGGATGATAAGCAGAACACAAGAGACAACACAAGCAGCAATCATAAATATACATCTTTACTGAGACCTCAGGCGAACCATTGCTGTTGCTTTCTCTCTCTTACACACACAGGCACGCACGCACGCGCACGCACATGCACACACAAACACACGCACATATGCACACACGGACATACGCACACACACGCGCACGCGAGCGCACACACACACACACACACACACACACAAACAGTCAGAAAGACTCGGCCTGAGGTAATCAGGTAATCATCACCAACACAGCCACACACATCAACACAAACAAAGCCTCCGACATGTGTAATAACATATTTACTTGACTAATTTTCTCAACAGAGAAAGGAAGCCTAAGCAAAACTCCTCCTACATGTGCAACTAGCCTTAACATAGGTCAAAAACTTTTATAAGGGCGAGGGAGTGTTGAGTGCTCAGGGGCTACGAAGGTATATGGGAAACAGAGGAAGGACTGAATGTATCCGTTTAGGCTATTAGCCCTCAGTCTCCGGGGATTCAATTTGAGCCTCCCATAGGGTATAGGGGCTTTATCCTCGGGCATGATTGGGGCACATCGGGGTTAACCTATAAGGGAGGCTATATAACACCATTGTGTGCCAAGTTTCTGGATCCTATCTCTCTCCTTGCTCTTTCAGACCTTTTTTTTTTTTATAAAAGGAATCGGGGGCAGCAAATGTCATGGGGACCTAATCTTGGAGAGTAAGTGATATGTGACAAGAGTGCTTTTAAAGCACTTAGGAGAGAAGATGGAAGGAAAGGTTGCTGTGGAGCTGCGAGAAGGAAGAGGTACTGAGGTCTAAAAATAAAATATAACAATGCAGTATAATGGAGGGGAGCAGAAGCAGCAGTAGGAGTGGGGATTGTGATTCATCAACAAATTCTCAGCTTCTTCTGAGGCTTTAGATTTACACAGGCGCAAAAAAACATCTTGTTTTTGTATCTGCGTCGAGTACAGATGTTCAGGTGGGTGTTTTTTTAAACAGATTTTGCTACCTGTCTAAACGCGGAGGAATGACGTTCGTGTTAGCGGCGGAAAAAGAAAAATCTATAACAAACTACAATATCCAGCTGCACTCACTCACAGGTTTCTTTCTTCCTCTCTCTCTTTTCGTTTACCCCCCCTCCCTCCCTCCCTCCCTCCCTCACCTGCCACCCGCCCAGCCTCCACGGTGCACTAAAGCAGTTGTTCTCATTTGTTAATATAGCATGAAAATCTGTTTAACCACTTTAACCCTATATCAATCGTCTATTTTCAAAAGATCTTTTTCTTTTTTTTAATACAAATTTGGAATATTTTTTAAACACAAATATTGTATGGGGGCTCCTGGAACAATATATTTTCAGATGGGGATCTATGGCCAAATACATATTCATTTGGGAGTCCTTGACATAAATAAAGTTTGAGAAACATTGCACTGAAGGATACGTTGCTACCAGAGTAGGGCGAGATGTCAGACATGTCCTGGAGGTCGCCGCACTCGGACTTGATGAGCGACAGGGAAAGCCCCTCCGCCGTGCTACCCGGATGGGCGGGCGAACAGGAACGGTGGTGGTGGTGGTGGTGGTGCCCCAGGTGATGACCGGACGCCATCTTGGTTCTCAGGCTGGTGGTCTCCCTTGACAGGTCCATGGAGTCGGGTGAGGAACGCTCTTTGCCTGGGTAGCAGCCCGACGGTGCACCCAGGGGACTCTGAAAGGGGTAACCCATTAGAGGCAGGGGGAACGGGTGCCTGAAGGAGGGAGGGCTGAAGCCCATGGAGGCGGAGAGGGAGGAAGGGTGGAGGGAGGGGTGGTGGTGCCCGCCGTGGGCGCCGACGGCCGACGACTGGTGGTGGTGGTGGTGCTCGCTCGGGGTCTTCCTCACCACCAGGGGCAGCGCCTCTGTCTGGTCGTTGGCAGCGCCCGGCATGCCTGTCATGCCCGCGAAGGAGTCCAGTGGGTTGGGAATGATTACGTCACCAAAGCACTGCAGCCTCTGATTGGCGGTGTGGAAGTTAGGGTTGTCTCCATTGACTGCAGCGGCGAACCTCTCTGGGGGCATGGGGAGTGGGGGGAAGGCCTGCTGGGGTGTGGGTCGTGGTGGCTTGGCGAACACCTTCACCACGGTATCCACCACCTGGGTCATGGCCGAGTTGAGCTCCTGCTTCAGTGTCTCTGCCAACTGTTTGCCTTCAGCGTGCATGGATGCGCCTGGGCCTCCCTGGCCCTTTGCACGACCTCCAAGGCCCTCTCTCCGTGGCTTCTCTCCCTCCGCAAGAAGGGCCTGCTCCCGGAGCAATGCCCGTGCCCGATCCAGGAAGTGGCTTGGATCCAGGTCGGACATCTCATTGTCGGAGCGCATGTCATCTCCGCCCCTGTCGTCGGCGCCCGCGTCGGACCTGGCCGGGCTGTCCTCAGACATGTTGCCCAGGTCGTTGTGCATGTCGTTGTGCTCTGAGTCGTCGGTGGAGTCATAGATTTGAAAGAACTTCTCTTGAAGCTGGCGGAGCTGCTTCTGCATGTCCTCCAACTGAAGCTTCAGCTGCCGTCGTTCCTCCTGCTTCTGCTCCTTCCTCTGACACACCAGCTGGGTGAAGCTCTGCTGCTGTTGCTGAGGCAGACGCTGCTTCCTCTTGTTCTCCCTGCTGCTTCCGCCACCGCACACCTCGCCTCCCCGCGGGCTGCTGGGGGCCTGTTGCTGCTGAGACTGCGGAGGGGGGCAGCCCAGTTCCATTTCCCGATCGCCGTCCATGTCGCGATCACGCTCCCCAGAGTGGCGCGAGGCAGCGGGCACCACCACACTGGGTGAGTGGCTCATACCACGGATAATGTTCTCCACGCGGGCCCGCTTGGCCCGCAGGTGCTCGTCGTTGAGACGCTCCATGTCGAAGGCGCCCAGGCCCGGGGGTCGGCCGAATGGCGACAGGCACTCCTGGGGGCTGCTGTCCTGGGAGGAGTTACTGCAGGCGTCCTCCTGGGGGACTTCCGAACCTCCGCTGGACAGCCCTAAGCCGGGGAAGCCCCCATCCCCTCTCTCGCCCCTTTCTCCTCTATCGCCCCTCTCCATGCCTCCTCCATTCTTGGCCATGTTGTTCTTGAGAAGCTGAGAAATTATTGTGGCGCCGGGGAAGGGCATCATGGCGTCCTCGTACGAGTTGGCCCTCTTCAGCAGCTTGCGGAGCACATTCGACTTGGACTCGCTGTCGTTGGCTGAGACCACACCGGGCCCGCCGTGTGGCTGCACCACAGAACACTCCATGGAATCAGCGTCTGACCCGTGGTGGGAGTGAGAGCTCAGAGAGTTCATGGCACCGAAAATGGCTGCTTTGGCGCGGGCAATGTTATCAGTGGTCACTGTGGCTACTGGGGGGGTGGCTGTGCTGCTGCCCACGGTCCTCTTGACACCGATGTCCACACGTCTTCGCTTGGTCTGTCTGCTCAGGAGGGAATCGCTGTCATGGTCCGGCATCACGGGCTGCTGCTATTGGGCCATATCCCACCGAGCCAATCCTCCTTGGATCAAAGCTGCTGAGTACCTGGGGTGGGGTGGGGAAAGGGGAGCATAACACACAGATCTGTTACACAATAATTATGGATATTTGCTATATCTATGTCATTCACTAAATGAGGACCATAAAAAAAGCATTTAAAAATGCATTACATTTCTTTGTGACTAGACCACTTTGAATTCATATGACTGGGAATTACAATGAAATAGGTTTCAGATTGACTGAAATAATTAAAAACATTTCCCTCCAGTGAATTCCATTAGCCGTGATATATGCACTGATATATAAAAAGCTGTGGGGGTTTATCTCAAGACAGTGGCTAATCCCTCCCAGTGTGTCCCTCTACCAGGCCAGCGACATCCGTGATTACATTTAAGCATGAGGACCAATGATAGTGGGGAACAGGCAAGGGAACAGGAGTGATGGGGTCAGAATTAGGCCTTGGCTCTGAATTCCAGGGCAAAGTCCTACATTTTATCCTGTCCCCTGTCACACGCCGCGTGACACTGAACCAGTTCCCACGGAACACAAAGCTGCATAAAATTATGATAATTACTTAAGTACTTGTCCTCATTTCCATGTTTGTGTGTATTGAGTCGTCATGGGAGCTATTAACTTGCAAAATCAAGTAAAAATGAATAAGGTTGGATTAAGATTATCCCTAAAATGTGATGTAAACATGCACAGTATTCTTACGGCCATTTGGCTGTGTCGGGCTCAGTCAAATAAACTATCTGACAGTCAATTCAACAACAAATTTTCAACATGTTCTAAATTATTGTTCAAGATTTTACAGTGATAAAATGTATATTTTCTTTTTTTTATTGCATACATCAATATGGTCTTAAATGTTGGGAAAACGACATAAAAGAGAAAAACTATTAAATAGGGCCTATTGATTTTGGTGCCAGCGTGAGCTCACTTGAGTTTTTTTTGCTTGTCTTTTCATCTGGCAGGACCAGTTAATTCTGCTCAAATGAATAGGTCACAAGTGTCAACTCTGGCAAGGAACGACCTAAAGCGCTCCACAAAAACCCTAACGCTCTCTGAAAGTGAAACGTTTTGTCACAACCACACTGTGTCAATAGCCCTGTGTAAGCATTGGGTGCATGTCACTTGTAGCCAAATCCAGTCTAAAATGTGTGAAGTAATCAACGGGACATTTTAATCTCTGCAGTAACAATTGGTGAATGCCAACAATTGTTGCCAGCATTTTTTTTTATTTGGTAAAAGTAGACATTTGAGAATCTTTTTATGTTGGTTAAAATGAGGCTATTGTTGAGTGTGTATTTGGCAATGAAAGAAAACCTGTATTTTGATCCCAAGTACAACATAGAAATCTTACCGCAATCGTGAACTCATAAGCTACATATCAATAATATAGCAAGTAAATACGGCATTAACTTTTAATGTGACATTTGTACATTATGTGCAAATATTAAATGTATTCCATGTTTGCACAAACAAATCAGTCATGAGATTGTATCAAATAAAACAAAAATGTAGAATTACTGATTAATTTTACCAGCAAAAAAATGTAATCAACTTTTATTTGAAGTAATGTGTGAACAAGGAATGACATTTACTTAATTCGCTGAAAGGGATATGTATGGAAATTAAACCGCATAAAGTAACTACACACTCTCTTATAACTACAAGCCCCAATTGATTCTTTGCTTAGTTTTGAAAAATGAGCCACTGCACTTTCATTGCCATTGAAAAGTTGTTTTGTCAAAATTAACTTTATTTAACACATACCATTATCAATGGACACACACACACACACACACACACACACACACACACACACACACACACACACACACACACACACACACACACACACACACACACACACACACACACACACACACACACCAAGTGTAACATTTATATTGTTTATACTTGTCAAGCATGATGTATTGTAGCCTACCATGAGCTGAGATTACAAAAAGCTAAATGATTAGATTTTTTTAAATATAAGAACATGTTAACACAGGTGTAATTGAAAAGCATATAGAAACATCAATAGGGACAGCCAATATACGACTGGAAAAAAAAAAATATATATATATATATGGATTATAAATTATAAAAGCATTTTGTTTTTAACTTATAGAGAAAGGGAAAGCAGCCTCTTCTAACCACCACTGGTCTAAAATAAAAACACACTTGACTTTGACAAATGGCTCTGGCCCATGTCTGGACATCCATCTCCAGCCGTTCAAACAAGGGTGATATATCTCCAAGAAAACCTTGACTTAGACGCCACAGGACCTTAACAATGGGCTCTGTCGTTATCGCTCGAAATAGTCGCCAGCACCTGTCTTTTCCGACGGCGCACCTGTCTCCCATTGCCCATGCGCACTCTATCACTCGGAAGACCTTTCAACAATTTCAAGGAAATATGAGCGCAGATGAACAATGAGCTGGCTTCTCTCTGGAGCGCTTTAAATCCCCCTGTCTCTCTCTGTACCCCGTACCATCAGAGTAAAACTCTGCGTAAGTCGAACAAAAAGACAAATGTAGGGCTAAAAAGTTCGGATTTGTTAAAAGGGGGGACAAAAAGAAATGCAGTATAGTCTTGCAGTGCATAATAGCGTAGGATTTGAAAGTTAAAATAAGAAACTTTATAACTTTATATCCTTTTTCAGACAGATTTTAATAGGGATTGCTCGCGTGCTGTGTCCGTGCACTTAGGACGGTGACTGAAGATGGCCCTATTATGCATAAACAGTTATACGCTGCTAATATAATGTGTGAACACAGTTTCAATGACAAAACCTGGTTTGCAAAGGAGATTCGTATTAGGCTAACAACAGGGGAAATGGCAATGTCTTTGCTTCGGGGAAATGTTTTTTAAACGCAGACTGAGTAGCCTATAAAACGCGTTTATCCTTCGGGACAACAATGACAAAATCAAACAAGGGCCAAATAAATGAAACCCAGACACAACTTTAAAAAGAGTTTGCGCCACCAAACAACGACGTCTCCTACCAAATAGTAATCCTACATGAGAAGAAAAAAGCGCATTTGCTTCCAAACTTACTTTACAAAGTTGCAAATGAACCGTTTCTCCGCGTGATGAGGAAGGGTGGGCTGACATGATCCATCCGCAGATCATCCTGATGATGATCCAAACAACAGATAGCCTTACTCACACAACTCTGTCACACATCAACAAGAGGGGAAACCAATTCGGGGCAATAATAATGCCGGAAAAAGACATGATTTGCTCTCGTAGCATTAGAATAAATTCCGCCGTTAATGGTTTTTGATTTGTTTATTTTTTTTCCGCCCACCGAGCGCACGCCACGCACAGGAGAACAAGAGGGAGGTATCATGAGGACAAGGTTACTTACCCTTTTAGAGATGAAAAAAAAAACACCAACTCCTGGATGGAAAAGAGAATAACGGACAGCAACCGCGCCTCGAGGAGCGATAACTGGATCTAATGATGATTTCTCGGGGAAAAGGAAAAAAAAAGGGGCAGAAATAAAGTGACGGATGGATGAGAGCGAGCCACGGACTATAGGCTGTGGGTAGAAATAAAATCTGTCTAAAAAAAAAAGAGGCTCTTGCGAGTCTCGCTCTCCTATAATATTCCTCTTCTGTGACTGGAGAGAGAGAGAGCCTGGCGTCGTGTGAGCTTGTTGTGAGAGAGAGAGCGAGAGAGCGCGAGAGAGAGAGAGAGAGAGAGAGCGTGTCTGCGGGATGCAGAGCGTTTGATGCTTGACGCTCTCCTCCAACCACTAAGATTCACTTTAAGACGCGGCTGAAGGAAACAGGAAGACGGCGCGTCACGCAGCAGCGTGATGTAACCAAGCAACCTACCAATAAGAAGCGTCCATCGGGTCCAGGAGGAGTACAATGCAACTGAACTTGACCGAAGAATCAATGGGACTTGGATGTGAAAAAAGAGAGAGAGAGAGGGAGAGAGAGACTGAATGAAACCTTCCTAACGCATTCTTCACAAATCAGTGACTACTGCCATGTAAGAATCCGTTTTGTACTTTGAGATCTTATATTGGGCAACTGAGTAGTGTTTACTGCAAGTAAAAAAAAAAATCTTCATCGGTCCCTACATATCTAAGTTGCATTATAATTGTAAATCCGTACACAAATAATTAAAAACATTTGCCTATATTATTTTTTGTCTCTTTAGGCTAATGTTTGTGTTTGTGAAGATGCTAACAGTGATTGGAAGACTTGTAGTCTAATTAAACACAATTTTCAAATGCGCAATAACTTTTGATAATTCACCAAGTTCGTCGCATTTCCACACTTCATAGCAATTATTGACATTTTCTCTTTTTCCCCTTTTTTATTTTATTTTTATTTATTTTCAAAAGCAACACTAAAGTTTTATGTTGCCCCTGTTAGTCTATTTTTGGAGCAGTTTTACATGTTGACATGCTATGCGGTTCCCGTGGGCATCGGAAGTTCAAAGTGACATGGGACTGCATGGTTCCCTGGGCTTCACCGCCGTCTGATTTACGGCGACCAACAAGCCAAGTTGTAACATCGCAAAAGCCAATTATGCTTTGGAATTCAAATCATTCCGGGGTAGCCTATATATAAAGGGAGGCTGTGTGAAGCCATGTTGAAATGTCATGTCAGGAATCAAACGGAATCATGGAACTTCTGGTCTGCGGAGAAGATTTTCACGTGCGTTCAATTCTCAGTGTGATTATCAAGTGTGTGCCATTTAAAAGCAACATTTTCAGTAAAGGACAATTCTGTTCCAGTGTGCAAAAAGCAAGATTCAGGCTAATTTTGGATGAATTTAGATCATTCGATGTCGCATTTTGAAACTCCTCGCACCTGTAACACTGGCCCTACAGGACATAAATCTTTCTAAATTATAACCTGTCTAAATTCAGTGATATGAAATGATTGTGCATTCTTATACTCGCATTCAGCTGCACTATTTCCAAATAAGTTGCCAAAAAATTATCCACCGAATAAAATACAAAAATAAGAAACGTTTTTTGTGTTTTCTCAAACAACCTGTAGATCAAGTCATAAATATATAATTATATTGCTATTAAAACATTGATTTTATCTTTATGAATTTTAGGCAACTGATTGTGGAGCAAAAATGAATGTTCAATGGATACAGACGCTATTTCAAGATGATACAGTCATTTAAACTCATCTAGCATGCCCGCATTAATGGAGGGGAGACGGGGAGAAAGAAAGCTTATAAGCCTCGGATTAGATATTGCGTAATAGTTATTATGATTATGACTGATATTATTGTATTATTTGTATCATAATTATTAGATCTGTTATTAATATTTTTAACCAAATATTTGGCTTTAGTACAAACAGGTAATTTTGTACGCCTTATTATTTTTCCCCTTCAGAGAATCGAGTCATATTTAGCACATTAAATCTTTTTTTAATCTTTCCTTTGAACAAACAGGAATGTAATGTACTAATAGCCTAATGAGAAATCTTATTTTCCAATGCCCTCTCTCTCTCTGCCAGGTGCCAAAAACTGCCAAAAAGGAAAGGCGAGTCTCTTTTCCATGTCGCAAGCAAGTGTTTTTTTCGGACGGATAAAAATTGCAACGAAGTCAGCAAAGTTTAGTGTCTGGAGTGTCTTTTCCAAAGCAGGTGTCCCGGCCCCTCGGTCCCAAACTATGCCCAGTTGATGTGGCGTTAGCTCCCCGCGGTGCCCTCATTGCGTACGCACGGTGGAAAAACAGGCCGCGGACATTAAAGAACGCGTGTTTGGAAAAGGAAGACTCGGATGAGGTGTAGAGGAAACGTGTTCGTTAACACTGGCACCTCTTATCGCGGCCCCGTTCCAGTTGGATCAACCCTATTTTATTTCAAACTCACTTTTCCCCTCTTTCTGTGTCGAGTGCCGAACCATCAACACCTTGATGCCCACGGCTGATAACGCCGCCCAAATGCGCACTGATGGCTAACTTTATTGACATATTTATTAGGGTTGGAGTATGTGTATAAACACATGAGAGAAGAAATGAAAACAATGGGCTATTTCTCCCAGAGGAATGATAAAAGTACATTTATATCACACATTTGGTCACGATGAACTGGTAATAAGCGCGCACAAGAAGAAGGGGAGGAATGCCTGGATGGAGAATAGCCAATGGCCTATTTTTTTCTTTTTCTTTCCCTGAGCACTAATTTGGACTAACAACGGGCCAATTGTCTTAGGAGATGAAACATATTAAGAAACAGTATAGGCCTACTGAAACGAGACATTTATTTTTCAACCACCTAGTTATTATTATTATTATTATTACAGAGATTATATTTTGGATATCTAATTATATACTAAGGTTCTAATATCATTATTATGTATTTAACTCGTCCTTTGATGAGCAGATGGAACATAGGCCTAAAGCCATAACAGTAGCGCAGCTTTTCACAACGGGCCTTAAAAACCAAACGCAGTTTTACTGAATCCGCGTTGTAATAGGCCTATAGCCTAAATGAAACACAGTTGTCAGTGGAATTGCGTTGCTAGGGAACAGCTTGGGTCTAAGTTTATTTCTTGTCAGCAACTGATATCCATAAGGGAAATAAATTAAACTTCATCCATTAAGAATGTTTTGTCAGAGTGTGAAAAAAAAGTCTATAGGCTACGTGATGAGACAACATAAACAAACTATGCGGAAGTAATTTGTTGAGCAGCAGTGGTTTTTAAAAAAAAGTCCATAATCAGATAATGACTTGATGAGTTCCAATAACAATTCCCTGCCTTTTCAGAGACACAGTTTTCAGAGAAATAATCAAGCAGGCGAGGAGGGAAGAGAGAGAGAGAGGGAGAGGGAGAGGGAGAGGGAGAGAGAGAGAGAGAGAGAGAGAGAGAGAGAGAGAGAGAGAGAGAGAGAGAGAGAGAGCTATTTGTGAAAACACAAGCAGGGAACGAGTAGCGCTAAAAGCTGTTTTGTTCCGGAAAGGTCTCCGGGTCCCCGAATAAAAAGCTTCTCTTGCGAAGAGGAGCGACGGAGAGGAGACGGTGGTGACCACATGTAGTCAGTGAGTAGGCGTCTGACACTCGTACAAGTCCTTACAGGGCACCGTGCTGGACTTGATGCATTCAAGTGTCATCATGGCAAAGATTTGGATGATGGCGACTCAACAGTGGAGGTGTGGGGGGCTTGTTGTAGCCTATTTGTTGTGCCAAGGCAAAGCCCACATGCAGAAAGGGACTTTGTATTGCGGTTGTGATAATAAAAGGTGCATCATGTCTGTTGAAAATAACAGCAATTTACTGATAGGCTAGTAGTCGGTGTGAGATTGTTGGCATGCAAGATCTGAGCTATTGCTGGCATAGCATGATTCCCCCAATGACCTCCTAGCGGGGATATGGTGCTGATGGTGAATGCCGCGCGTGCATGCATGCGTGCGTGTGCGCGCGCGCGTGTTACCTCCTCTTTCTTGCAGACGCACGCACGCAGGCACGTGCGCGCGCGCACACACACACACACACACACACACACACACACACACACACGGGGCTGTTTTTAAATCGATTCAGGGTAGCCTACATATATATATATATACTTAAATCCATAGACTATGCGTATGCAGAAAGAATGGGCAATTAAAACGCTGCTCAGCAAAGCTGACACAATGGTTGGAGTCAAACCCTCATTAAAATTACAGATCATTTCTCAATATCCCAATTGGTCTCTGTGTAAAAGCCTAGTTGAAATGAAGCTCCGACATTTCCCATTGTAGAAACAAACTTGAAAATGGAATAACATCAATCAGACGAGGATAAACTCACACCAGTATGAAATCAAGAGCAATGTAGGGCACGGCACCACGCACACACCCGTGCGTGCGTGCGTGCGTGCGTGAGAGAATATAAAAGAGAGGAAATAAACAGCGAGCACCTTGCAGGTGCTTAAAAGTTGGACAGACATGCTTGGAAATCGCCTGGAACCTGCTCCAAAACAATGGCACATGAAATAAAAGGCTATATGTGTTCAAAGTCAAAAGAGACCCCTCAGCAACTTTTCCCCTCACCACCCCCTCCCCCCTCTCTCTCACTCTCACACACACACACGCACGCACGCACGCGCGCGCGCACACACACACACACACACACACACACACACACACACACACACACACACACACCATTTCTTGGGTTTTTACGCACGAGCATGGGTCCGATGGGAGGACAGCTTTGCTCGTATGAACTCTCACCTGTCAACATGGAACAGAGGACTTTAGTTGGTAAACACAGGCGGACTTTAGCTGGTGACGGCGGTGTTCTGTGCTTACTTTTTTCCATTGGTAGTTATTTTGTATTTATGTATTACTTGTTAGTCATTGCTTACTGGCGTTCTTCCAGTTCCATGGAGCACTGTATGAATGCATTTTTTGTCGGGTGTGATAAAATGTAGTAGGCTAGCTTCTTGCTTGCTACATGTGTGTCCTTAATTACAAGACTCGTTGCAGCTGCACATTATTGGTGCGCCTCCTCTACGCCGGACACCCATCATCACCCTCCAGGCCCTACATCAATGGTTCTCAAAGTGGGGTCCAAGGTCCTTGCCGGGGTTCCATTGGGTCCTAAGCAAAATGTGTTAATATAGCATAAGAATATGTTTAAATCTACTGGCTTGAAATAGCTGATCTACAAGTTAAGTTCACATAGCATATGGGACCCATTGTGATTTTGTAGATCTGCTGTTTAAAATATATATATACTTTTGAGAGATTTTAAAAACAAAAATCTTGTATGGGTATTCCTGGGGGTATTCCTGGCACAGAATATTTTCAGATGGGGGTCCGCGGCCAAATACATATTAATTTGGGGGTCCTTGACATGAAAAAGTTTGAGAACCACTGTCGCGCGCGCTGCGTGCGCAACGCACCACTGTGCCAAACGCTCCGGCGCTATAGGGATCAGTGGTGGAAAAAGTACTCAAATGTTTTACTCAAGTAAACGTATCAATACAACCTTGTAAAAATACTCTGTTACAAGTGAAAGTCTGTTATTCAAAATTAACTTGAGTAAAAGTACAACAGTTTTGGCATAAATATGTATTAAAGTACCAAAAGTAAAAAGTATTCATTATGCAGAATATCCCGTTTTCACAAGTTTTCACAAATTGAAATTGAAAATAGCCAACATGTGTGATGCATGCATTGTGAGCTTGTAGATCTTCAAATAGCCGAAGTATAGGCTACTGTATATATAGGGCTGAAGTGGCTACTGAAGGCTGTATGTTTTTGTAATAATGTATGTTTTGTAATAATAATCTAAATAAGTAACTAGTAACTTAACGTTCTCAAATAATGGTAGTGTAGTAAAAGTACAATATTTGCCTTCGAGATGTAGTGGAGTAAGTAAAAGTATTGAAAATTGGAAATACTCCAGTAAAAGTACCTCAAAATTGTACTTAAGTACAGTACTTGAGTACATGTACTTAGTTACTTTACACCACTGCTAGGGATCCAGCAGCAGATAAGCGGCGGTCTGTTTTTGCTCCTCTGATCGACGCTAATGATATCTGTTGGCATAGAGGTAAGTGGCGCTCCCCGGGGGGTGTATTGTATTCTATACCCGATGTCATAAAACCAAATTATACAAGGAACGGTGAAGATATCCTACAATAACAGAGGCGAGTCATAAAAATCAAAGGGGAGCTAAATTAAATCTAAAAACCCTCACGGAAAATACATTAGGGACGCGATGGGCGGGAGACTTCAAATAAAGGCAGGTTAATGAGTTCTTAATAGTGTGTCTCCAACAATAAAGGTTGGCTACTAGCACATGTGTACATGCACGCACATGCACTCGTCACAGTCTTCTTGCACTTGCACAGAGTGCCACAGACACGTGTTCTCACACACTGACTTTAGTTAATAGGAGTGTGCATAATACAATGATGCTACAGTACACGATGAGATGCACTATATCATAGCTGTGGAAACCTTGGGTCCAAAACCGTTACTTTTCATTGGAATATCTATAGATAGACTTATACAACTTGCAACCTGGTGTCCCTATATTAGGTGAATCTCATTGTATAAGAGAAAAAAAACTTTTTTTTATCAAGAATAGCAAAGCTGATGATGTTGTTGTGTAATGCATTTGAAGTTTGTAGATCTGCTATTTTTTGCTACTTTTGACATGGTCATATACTTATAAATAGGCAGGGTAATGAATTTCAAGCAGAAATATAGGTATACAGTACATAACCTATAATGATGGAGAGAAGTATGTAGCCTAAATGGTAAAGCTGCTATACAGGCAGCCTGCAGACTTTAGACTACTTCTTAGTGCAGTGGTTGTCAACCTTTTCAGGCCACTTCCCGCCAAAATAATCATATTTGAACTGGGGACCCCCCACCCTGACAAGCACTTGGAATGTATTGGGGCATTACATTTTGTTACATTTTGTTTGACTCAGATCCACAGATTAATATTGTGAAAATAGCAGATCTACAAGCTCACAACGCCTCGCAATGCGTTTTAGTGGATTTATTTTTTATTTAAATCAAACAGTGTTACAGTAATATCCTATTTGGAATCTTTGTTGTCAGTAAAATGTAAATATGTATTGGCAGTCAAGTCTTTCAAACTACTGCTTATTAACTGTTTATTTCTTTTGTCATACTCAACTTCAACTTCAAGTTCAACTTAATTGTCACATCACAAGTTTAAACCGTGAGTGGGTGAAAGGGGTGGCTGAAGTTGTTTGGTACAAGCCTCCTATACGAATTGCAGCTACATTAAATAAATAAGAGTAAAAATAGAGTATAAGAAAGTATAAAGTCTAAAAAGTAAAATGTACAAGGCACACACTGTGAACAAACACAGTACTTCTATCATTAATATAAATACATAAAATAAGACAACCTACTGTATATATACAGTACAGGACCTGACATGTACAGTACACATGACACGATGGGCATACACCACAAATGTAACCAAATGGATCCTTACAGGTCTAAACGGTCACCTTTTACACCCTCAAAGTTAAACATTATATCCAGTGCATGGGTTTGAATTGGTGAATCATCATACCCCTATAGTTACATAATAGTAGTCGGTGTGTGGAGTGATCGGTTAGCACTGTGCCATGACCTTTGTGCACTTTTAAATGACATACAGAGGGGTCTTTCGATAGAGTTTAAAGTGACATTAGGTGGTCTAAGTAGCTTTAAAGTGCCTCTCTTCCAGGCCACATTACAGTTGTAAGTTTAGCTTCCTGCAGTACTGTGGTCTCTTGTTACAGCAGTGGACGTTCACACGTCTCGTACCTGTTGACACCCTCTTGTCTGGTTTATGTATCTGTGTAACCTTTGACCCCCGAGTGCGGATGTTTGGCCCGGCTCCCGGCAGGCTCCCTGGCCAGAGTGGACTGTCATTGGTGACCTCTCTTGACCTTTATCTGACCTTTTACACCAGGGAGATTCAACAGTCTTAAGGGAGGTCACAGCGGGGGTGAAGCTGTTATAATGGACCCTGCACACGCACACGCAAACACACACACACACACACACACACACACACACACACACACACACACACACACACACACACACACACACACACACACACACACACACACACACACACACACACACACACACACACACACACACGACTGGCTGTAGTTCATGTCCCTTTGTCTTATGTCTGCATTCAGGTTTCAGTTTAGAAAGCTGAGAGGGAGGCATTGAAGGTAAGAAACAGGAGAAAGATGCTGGAGTACGATGACCAGACGTCCCAGTTTGTCCGGGATCAAGCTAGGTGTCCAGAGTCCTCACAAATGTCTGTAAAACACTAAAATGTCCCCTTTTCAACATTCACCACCAACTTGTCCTGGTTTTCACCACAATTAAAATAATAATAATAATAATAATACTATACTTGTTTTCAGCACTTACCTAGACGTTTATCATGTTCAGTACCTAACCACTACCCACGGTGTTGAAATGTATAGTCACTATCTGTGCTAAGTGCTGAAATCCCGCTGAAAACGCATTGGTGTATAGACATGTGCTTGCATGAACGTGTAGTTCCTTTAACGCAGAGGTTCTCAAACACTTTCATGTCAAGGTCCGCCAAACTGCCCCATAATAGGCAGCAGACCCCCGGGTGAAAAGATTTTGTGGCAGGGACCCCCATACAAGAAGGTTTGTGCAACATTTTCAAATAGGACTTACATTTTTAAACGGATCTCCAGACCCCACTTTAATTACCACTGATTTAAGGGTCCTGCATGGTTTGGGTGTATGAAACTATGGTCACCCTAAGCTGGAGGGATTTGATCCTTCATTCACGGCTATAGACCAGCTATGCACGTGTGAATGTCAACGCACTCACAACTCTACTAGTTGGTGACAGCTTTAGGCTACTGTATCTCTTAACAAACTGTATAATGAAATGAATTAACAAAGTGGGAATTCATTCACGTTGTTGAATTCATTCACGTTGTTGTGAGCTTTACACTGCATTCTTAAACAATGCAGTGCAATGATGTTTGTGGCTCATTTGTAATTAATCACAGAAGCCAGAGCGTTTATCCTCCGATGGGTCATGCATGAGTTTACTCCAACCACAGGTTAAAAAGCGACTGTCCACAGACCACGAAACTGCCTTTCAGGCAGTTTCATGTATAATACATTTGTGTATCCCACAAATGCAGTATACAGTATTTGTACATACAACTAAGACAAACAAGGGAATGCAATATACACACACACACACACACACACACACACACACACACACACACACACACACACACACACACACACACACACACACAGACACACACACACACACACACACACACACACACACACCAAGTTCAGGTCTACGATCATGCGTGCATATCCTCCCCCAAGCAAAAACCACACACACGCAGACACGCACCCATACAAACACACTCCCGGCGTTTTCAAAGACTTCCCTTTGGACAGAGGCGTCTGCCAGCGTGGCTATAAATCACACTAAAGCTGGTTGCTGAGGGCATGGCGCACCTTGTCCACGCCGCCTCCACTCCTGGGCTGAATAAACCATAACATCCTGCCTTTCGTGCTGCCCAACGACCCCCGAGCACGACCCTGGAGGAGCCCCCCGAACCCACCTTCCTCCACCTCCTCCCGTCTCTCTCTCTCTCTCTCTTTGCCCCCCCCCCTCCCTCCCAATAATGTCTGTCTAGCCCCCCTCTTGTTGTTTGGGGATGCTTCTGGTGCAGGGCGCCTGTTTGTCACTGCCCCCCATCCCCCTTCATTTGAAGGGGTTACTCTCTTTTTTTCTCAATTCCAATGACTTCCTGCTCAAATAGAGACGTCAGACAGAGAGAGAGAGACACAGAGAGACAGAGAGAGAGAGAGAGAAAGAGAGAAAAAGAGAGAGAGAGACAGAGAGAGAAAGAAAAACAGCAGGAAGTGAGCACTTAACAGGAGGATGGTGACTCCTCCATCCTGTCGTGTGCCGGCGTTCGTTCAGGTGCGCTGGGCCCACTGGCTGCATCCTCAGGGTGTGACCAGTGCAGCCAAGGTGACTGCACCCACTTTCTACAGCCCCCCACCCCAGTTTCTGGAAAGAAAAGAAATCCATCTTGTAGCTTGGATGGAAGAGCGACAGTCTGTCTGTCTCTGTGTGTGTGTGTGTGTGTGTGTGTGTGTGTGTGTGTGTGTGTGTGTGTGTGTGTGTGTGTGTGTGTGTGTGTGTGTGTGTGTGTGTGTGTGTGTGTGTGTGTGTGTGTGTGGCCTCCACCCACCCACCCACCCTGGACAGCAGAAGTGAAACAAAGGAAAAAGAATGTGTGAAGTGTTAGGTTCAATCTGATGATTGTTTCCCTTGATTTTTACTGCCGTGGAGGGAGAGGCAAAGCGAACAAAGCAGGCCAACAATCCAAATGGCTTTCCATTCAAACCATTTAATAAAAAAATAAAAAGTAGGAAAACAAACCCCCCCCCAGAACCCTGACCTTACCTTGCATTGCTTAACACAGGGGTCTTCAACGTGAAGCAGGGACCCCCCCCCCCGCTACATATTGTATAAAATTGTGTTGCAATTAAACTTTTTCATAGATTTCATAGATAGCTTCATAGACTTGTTTGACAGCACTGTCAATGTGTAGCATTGTGTTATATTCATGTTTCATGTTTTGTTAATTGATTCATGTTGTACTTTCAGGCAGTTAACCACTTAAACCCTCAATACTTAGAAAACGTGTACTTTGTCTGCTCTTTTTTTCCCTACACCAAAACTCTTTACGGAAAATAGCCGATCTAGCCGAGGCGTTGTGTACGACTAATGTTCCCCTCAGAATAGGGATGCTAGGGTTCAAGTGGTTAATGTACAAGAATGTTCATATCACACAAAGATTTGTTGGCCCCCCTGTAGTAACTCTGAGGACCCCCTGTTAAAGACCCATGGCTTAACGTGCATTAACTCCATAACGGATCCGACACAGTTAAAAACATGTGCCTATGGTTCTTGCTTGAAATTGCTTATTTTAAACGTTTTTTCGCAAGAGATCTGATGTTTATTAGTGACACAACATTATACAACGTGTTGCTCTTGAATGTCCACTTCCGGTCAGGCGCCGGAAGTGTCGTGAAAGCTCGGCTTACGGTCGAGTGCGTTCAAGAACAACAAGTTGCATACTGTAAACATCAGATCTCTGCAGAAAAAAAGATTAAACATTACCCGCCAAGATCGTTTTTTTATCCAGTTGCCAGCGTAATTACCTTTAATAGACGATCGTTGAAACGCCGGGGAAGCTGGGGAAGTACGTTGAGTACAATTATTATTATTTTTCGAGTCCCCGTGGGTTGGCGGAGGGATCCGTGTATCCACTGGAACAATAACATTCCACCCGCGATCGGCCATTTTGGAGCTATGGCCCGTTGAAGATAGGTGGTTTTCATCACAAAAAAAAAAACTGAGTTAGGAGTGTTTTTCTAAAAATCCTATAGTTGGGGCGGACTGATGTCCGTTTTTTTGGAATAACGTCACATCCGTCTACTGCTTCTCTGAGTGATGAGGGATCATTCCTAAGCTGTGTTAGAGCGCCCCTTGTGGAATTTTCGAAAAAGACATATTTGAAAATAAAACGCATTCTTGGCGGGCAAGTGATGCATTTAATAGAACGCAGATCTGCGTCCTTGGCAGGCAATGTGTTAAAATACGCAATTTCAAGCAAGAACCATAGGCGCGTGTTTTTAACTGTGGCGGATCCGTTATGGAGTTATGGATTTTCTGTACTGTACCACTTGTCCTAGGATATCATAACGTCATAATAAAGGTAAGAATAACGTTGGCCGTAATTCACCTTCTCGAGATAAGAAATCACTTCAGAGATGTTTTGCTGCGACTTTAAGTTCAAAGCAAATGTATTCTTTTACCTCAAAAATGGTTCCCAACCCTTTTGGGGCTAGCGCCCATAATAATAATAATAATTTATAAGTCATGTGAGAACACAATTGGGTGTCCTGGAAAAGAATCCATTGCATTTGTCCACAACTATCGATGCCGATCAGACTCCCAGCTACGTATCTACCATAATTACACCACTAAATGGTGCATTTATATAGCGCTTCTATCCGAAGCGCTTTACATTGATTGTGCCATTAACCCATTCACACACACATTCATACACCGATGGCGGAGGAAACCATGCAAGGCACCAACCTGCTCATCGGGAGCAATTAGGGGTTCAGCGTCTTGCTCAAGGACACTTCGACACTAACTCTAGGGGAGCACCCCAGCCCGGGATCAAACTGGGAACCTTGCGGTTTTCCAGTTCACTCTACCCGGCCACTCTACCCCTGAGCCACTGCCGCCCCACTAGACACGCAACTAAACACAGACGACCATGGATCCACAAAAACTACGCCTCGCTTGACTTCATTTTTAGATAATGAAAGGAAGTCAAATAAGGACATGATGAAAATGTACACCAGGGCATTTACGTGGCGCAGGGTCAGGTCAGGTGGTAAAGTATCTGCCCACCAGTGCAGAGGTAGTGGGTTTGAGTCCACCGTGGTGCATCCGGCTTTGTCCAACGTCTATGAGAGGGAAGCCGGGCGGGGAGGGTGATATTTGTCGCAGCACGTATTCCTACAGGCTTGGGCGGCACCTGTCAGCAGGGAGTGTTGAGTGGAAGGAGTAGGACGAAGGCTCTATGTCCTCCCGGTGGGGGCTCCTCAACTGGCAGGTGAGTCAGTAGGATACGACAGCAGTGACAACACACACGTGTGTGGGGAGGAATGAATTGTTATAATAATGACTAAATTGGGAGAACATGGGGTAAACAACACATTTTACACTTGAATACTGCAGTGGTTCTCAAAGTGAGGTCCAGGAACCGTCAGAGTTCCTTACTAGGGTTTTCCAAATGGACCCTTAAAGGTCTGTAACTCTGAGAGTTATGGGGGTTCTTGAAATGTAAAAGTTTGAGAACCCCTGATACTATACTGAAGTGAATATCATTATGAAAAACATAATGAGAAAAACAAAGAGCACCTAAAATATTCTGGTTCTTGCGCCCCCTGATGTTCTGTGATATTCTGTGAATGCACCCTGGGGAGTGGTACCACCCCAATTCACACACACACACACACACGCTCACGCTCACGCTCACACACACACACACACACACACACACACACACACACACACACACACACACACACACACACACACACACACACACACACACACACACACACACACACACACACACACACACACACACACACAAATCTCCCCTTAACCCCTGGTATGCCTGGCTGGATCCTGAACGCCAGAGGAGCCTTGAGAGGCCAGGAATAGAGAGGCATGTGCCTATTGTGAGGTCATTGTCAAAGAGATAAAAGATCTCTCTCTCTCTCTCTAATGCACGCACGCACGCGCACACACATACACACACACACACACACACGCACCCACCCGCACACGCACACACACGCACGCACACACACACACACACACACACACACACACACACACACACACACACACACACACACACACACACACACACACACACACACACACACACACACACACACACACACCACACACACACACACACACACAGGCACTTATCTGCAAGCATTCACACACTCAAAAATACATACACGATAAAAGAGTGTTAATTTAACTGTGTACACTGAGATGATGCACGTAAGAATTCCTAGTCAGGAAATACATGCATTCACTGGACACCAAGACATACACACACACACACATGCACAATTGCACGCACGCACACACACACACGCACACGCACACACACACACACACACACACACACACACACACAT
Organism: Gymnoscopelus microlampas; assembly: GCF_963454915.1. NCBI lineage: Eukaryota > Metazoa > Chordata > Actinopteri > Myctophiformes > Myctophidae > Gymnoscopelus > Gymnoscopelus microlampas. Next base: position 25,245,860 of record NC_139953.1, read on the forward strand.
TGTACAGGCATTAGCAGACAGACACACAGACGCTCTGGGCAGTTCCTAGAAGAGATTCTGCTGTAATCTCCTCTTTATACTCCCATTAGCAGCTTCTTCCACTCAGCTCTGTGTGTGTGTGTGTGTGTGTGTGTGTGTGTGTGTGTGTGTGTGTGCATGTTCGCGTGCGTGTGACTGTGTGTGTATGTGTGTGTGCGCGTGTGTATGCGTTCCTGCGTGCCTGCCTGCGTGTGTGTACCTCCATGCCTTAGCCATTGGCTAACCTGACTATAAATGAGGCACAGTGACACCTGTGTCAGTGCAGATCCAGTGTTTGGATAAGGAGAGTTCTATAATAAGGCTGTGTCTCTTTTGTTCAGCTGGTATGAATAACCACTCTAAGAATAATGCCATTGCCCCCCCACCACAGCCACCCATACACATGTCTGTCTCAAGGCGGTGGATGTCTGTTCCATGGCGGAAAAAAAGACATCTGAGTGATTTCTATGTTAAAAGAGGGGTAAAAAATCCCTCCCTCACAAAGAACTAAAAATGGACCTTCGCACGGGTCACATCTTGGAGACCCTGCATTTTGCTGTGTACCCTTTGCAAAGCATCATGATCTGTGTGGTGATCATGAACATGCAATTAATCAGAGAGGAAAATTAGAAAATGTGTGATTACAATGATTATTATGAACAGTTAATCATTTTACTGTGTGAACATGGCAACATCATTATATATACAGTATATATATAGTACCTTTATTGAAAGGATAGCCCCTTGAGATGTTTCATCTCATTTTAGAGAGGGTCCTTATGATTATCATTCCCTAAAGCTAGCATCTAGACAGCCAAGCTTAAAAATTACACTTTCATCACACACTCCACTGACACTCCACTGACAAAGTGAGCCTGTATTTCTGGATTTGAAGAAGGCTTGCGTTTATAGCCTCTATAGTTTTCCATATATCCATATTTCCCGCACCATGGCTCCATAATTTTACTGTTCAATAAATACAACATAAATAAATAAATGTTATAGTGTTATTCAAAACTATTATTGTCCAGCTTTTCTGCGTAAATGCCATGGAGCTGGCCAAGTACATAACAAAATAAAATAATAAAAATAAGTTATGTCATAATAGGCAAACATTTGGCCAAAACAGGCAAACATTCCGCGAACAATTGTCAACATACAAGCTCGCAACATGTAGCAACGTTACATG